>NW_015388380.1:16055-20427 GCF_001527695.2 Protobothrops mucrosquamatus
GGCGGCTGGGCCGGGGGCAGGGACCCCGACGATGCTGCAGTGGCCGCCGGCGGAGCCGCTACCTCCCGTCTTGCTCCCCCTCCGCGGCCGTTCGGCTGAGGATGCGGCGAGGGCAGCGGCTCCCGTCCTGCTCCCCATGCCCGCCTGTTCGTCTGAGGAGGCGATGGGGACGGCGGCCGGGAGGCGCTGCCTCCCGTCCTGCTCCCCATGCCCGCTCGTTCGGCCGAGGAGGCAATGGGGATGGCGGCCGGGAGGCGCTGCCTCCCGTCCTGCTCCCCCTCACCTTCCCTGCCCGTTCGGCGCCATCTGCCTTTCATTCTCTCTCTCTCCTAACCTGGAGGGAGAGGGAGGGAGAGAAAGAGAGAAAGAGGAAAGGAAGAGAAAGAGAGGAAAGAGAGAAAGAGGAAAGAGAGAGAGGAAAGAGGGAAAGAGAAAGAGACAGAGAAAGAGAGAAAAGAGAGGAAAGAGGGAAAGAGAGAGGAAAGAAAGAGAAAGAAAGAAAGGGGAGAGGAAAGAGAGAAAAAGAGGAAAGAAGAGAGAGGAAAGAGAAAGAAAGGGAGAGGAAAGGGGGGAGAGGAAAGAGAGAAAGAAAGAGGGGGAGAGGAAAGAGAAAAAAGATTGAGAAAAGAGAGGAAAGAGAAAGGAAAGAGGAAGGAGAGAAAGAGGAAAGAGAAAGAGAGAGACAGAGAAAGAGAGGAAAGAGAGAGAGAAAGTTAGAGGAAAGAGGAAGAGAAAGAGAGAAAGAGAGGAAAGAGAGACAGGGACAGACAGAGTCAGAGAAAGAAAGAGAGAGGAAAGAGAGAGAGAAAGTTAAAGGAAAGAGGAAGAAAGAGGAAAGAGAGGAAAGAGAGAGCGAAAGTTAAAGGAAAGAGGAAGAAAGAGGAAAGAGAGAAAGAAACAGAAAGAGAAAGTTAGAGGAAAGAGAGAAAGGAAAGAGAAAAAGGAGAGGAAAGAAAGAGAGAAAAAGAGGAAAGAGAAAGAGAAAAAGAGGAAAGAGAAGAGAGAGGAAAGAGAGAGGAAAGAGAGAAAGAGGAAAGAGAAAGAGAGAAAGGGAGAGGAAAGGGGGGAGAGGAAAGAGAAAAAGAGGAAAGAGGGAGAGAAAGGGAGAGGAAAGAGAGAAAGAGAGGAAAGAGAAAGAAAGGGGAGAGGAAAGAGAAAAAGAGGAAAGAGAAAGGAAAGAGGAAAGAGGGAAAGAGAAAGAGAGACAGAGAAAGAGAAAAAGAGGAAAGAGGGAAAGAGAGGAAAGAGAGAGAAAGATAATGGGGGAGAGGAAAGAGAGAAAAAGAAGAACAAAAAAAGGAAAGAGAAAGAGAAGAGAAAGAGAGAGACAGAGAGACCCTTTTGACATCTAAAATGAAGAGAACTCTGCATACGGTATATCTTTTTACCTTTATTTTATACACACACACACACACACACACATATATATATTAAAGGTAAAAAAGGATATATGCAGTGTTATCTTCATTTTAGATAGAATATTTTTTTTCTTGTTTTCCTCGTCTAAAAACTATGTGCGTCTTATGGTCAGGTGCGTCTTATGGTGCGAAAAATACGGTAGTTTGCCTGGTGCTTCCCCTTTTGCTGTATTTTTCATTATCAGGTAGATTTCGCCAGATGTTAGCCACTCTTCAATTTCACCTCCTTGCAGTATGTTGTCAAACTGCTTGGCAACAAGTGGGTTTAGACTAGCCAGATATTTCAACCAAAACCATCTTCAGCTAGTGCTGACCAATTCTTGATCTTCCTTGCCGTTTTCTCCACCATTTCTTCTGTGATTACAAGTACTTTCATCTTTTTTATTCTTATCCACCTTCTTCAACCAAGCTGCATTCTTTTTTTTAAATATATTTTATTAATTTTTTTTAACATAATCATCATTAATATTTGGTAAATAGCATGTTGTCTGGGTTTATATTTACAAACAATAACAATTTCTATAATTCCATACTCTACGTAATAGCTTTCCCTGATTTTCTCTTCTTCCAATAGTATTCTCTTTTATCAACCTTAAATTAGTATATTTCTTAGTAATTTTAGTAGATAACAATTGAATATAGACATTTTTCTAGTATTTCTACAAGTAACAACCACATCAATATAAATCTTTTCTAATTAATCATCTTAATCATGTTTTTTGAACATTGCAGGGAAAACAAATTTAAATGAGAACTTTAAAAACAGGATCTATGACAAGCTACATTCTTGTATTTCTTTGGGTTATCCCATATCTGTGTTCAGAACTGCACTGTTTCTTCCTTGTCAGGTGTTGACTGATTCACTGCAGTCTCTCCATTGATAAATTGGTAGAAATGTTTCTGATTGGATTGAAATTGGAGATTCTGCCTATACTTTGCAATTCAAGCTTCCAATCTGCTTATCTTACCCATAGTTGTTATTTGCTGCTTTATTATTTCCAGTGTTTCTTTAATCTTCCTTGTTTCTGGTGATTTCTTGATCAGGTATTCTTTGGTCTTCTTGTTCTTCAGCTTTTTTCATCTGTTCTAGCTTGCTTGCATCTGATCTCAGCTTGTTGATCTTATTTTCCAAGCCTGATCTTCTATTTGGGTGGTGCACTGTTTGGCTTTTTTTCTTGTTTGTTGATTTTGCATCCCAGGTATTCAGTTATAACTGCAGGAGGCACGGTGACTCAGTGGCTTAAAGATGCTGTATTTGCCAGAGAATGTCAGCTCTCTGCATTCTAGCACAGGGGTCCCCAACCCCCGGTCCGTGGACCGGTAGCAGGCCGCAGCATGCCAGCAACCGGTCTGCACAAACAAGCAAAGCCCCATCCGTGGGATGCAGGTAGCACACAAACCCACGCACTCTCCGGTCCGCGGAAAAACATTTCTCCATGGAACCGGTCCTGGTGCCCAAAAGGTTGGGGACCTCTGTTCTAGCAGTTCGAGCCTTAGCACTGTGTGACAGAGTGAGCTCCTGTCACTCGTCTCAGATTCTGCCAACCTAGCAGTTCAAAAGCATGCAAATGCAATTGATAAATAGATACCACTGGTTCCAGACCGGGCCAAATGCAAGGTGAAAACTGGAGGAAGAAAAGCCCCGAATGACACTGATACTCCCACAGAACACTATTAGCTGCTTTGTGTGTTTAGCTAGTTCAACCTCTGTGGTGCACCCTGGACAGCACGCTAGCGTGAACTGAATGAACTAGCAATCTTAGGCAGCCAAACATCTACTCTGTAATAACATTGTAGACTCCTGGATTTCATGTACCAATGCCATATGCTAAATAAATCAATAAGTTTTAACTGCAGCTGTGCTGTACATTAGTTGGCTTGTTTCTTATATATTATTATTTTTATCTGTTGTTTTGCAAGTACACTGAGTGTTTCTGTACCAGAGACTTGTGTGTCTAACCACACTTGGCCAAATAAAGTATTCTAGAACAAAATATTCTACATGTAGAAACAGTACAAGAACTAAAGTTAACTACACAAGCCCTAGATTGCCCAATGACTGCTGAAACTATCAATGGGCAGCCACTAAAGGCAGGACCAGTCCTACACTACACAGTTTCTTTGCAACTGACAATCAAAGATCACACACACAGCTCATACCACTTTATGTAACTGCTTCCTGGCAAGCACCCATAATCTTGGGAAGAGTGGCTTTAGCTGCATGACCCATTTATAAGTTAGAAGCAAGGGACACTCTCATTTCTCTCCCCTAAGTGCCAACAACATCACTTACTAGCAGTGAAAGCTGACTCCCCCTTCCCATTGCAGGAAAAGGGAGAATCAGTGCTTCCTGAAGAAATTGCAGACTTCGCAGATGTGTTTGGGGAGGAAGGGGCAGTCGCCCTAGTCCCCCCCCCACAAGCATGTGATTGCACAATCAATTTGAAGCCAGGAACTCAGTATCCAATGTCCACTCATGAGTTAGCCATCCTCAATGAATATCTGCATGTCAACATAAAAAAGGAATTCATCTACTCTTCCAATTCACCAGTATTGGCATCCACATTCTTTGTCGCCCCCCCCAAAAGGAGGAGGAACAGTAACCAATCTGAAGAGGAAGGAGGAAGCCCAAATGTATACAATTCATGACTACAAAGACCTGAACAAAGTGAAAGACCATTATCCACTCCTGCTTATCTCAGATTTCCTAAACTGGCTATGTTATGACTCAGGTTGCCTAGGCTGAGGCAAGCTTGGATAGAGTCCTTTATTGCTCTGCTAATTCACCAACAAATGGCCCTATAATGGCCAGTAAATCTCCACCCCAAACTTTGTTAGAGAATTTTAATTTCTCTGTTGGTGAAAAATAAATCAGAAGCTCTCACAGTTGACTGCATTTAGCTGATTCAAATAAACTCTTTTTTTTTTTTTTTTTTTTTAAAAAAATTTTTTTT
>NW_015388380.1:23461-26092 GCF_001527695.2 Protobothrops mucrosquamatus
TTTCTTCTGATTGCTTTCGGAATATGTACCCATGCAGTACTTCCAAAAATTCTCAAATGTGCCAGTGATGGCTTTCTCCCATATAGAATGGCATATGGAGTATTATTAATGGAGGAACTCCACAGCCTGTTAACTATATAATTGGCAGTCAATATGGCTTCTCCCCAATATGACCTGCTCATACCAGAATCCTCTAACAGTGAATCTTTCATTGTTTGCAAAACACCATTCCTTCTTTCAGCTACACCGTTCTCTGCTGCTGAGTAAGGATTTGTACGTCTGTGTCTTATCCCCAACTGCCCCAACCATTGTTGGAATTTAATTGACATAAATTCAGTACCTCTGTCAGTTTGCAACTGACACACTTGTCTGTACCTTCTCTCTACAAAACTTACCCACTGTTTAAATTGTTGTAGCACAGCGGTTCTCAACCTGTGGGTCGCGACCCTTTTTGGGGTCGCACGAGCCTTTCACAGGGGTCGCCTAAGACCATCGGAAAACACATATTTCCGATGGTCTTAGGCAGGGCTCGTCAACCGTCTTCTCTCCCTCCCCCCCTCCGCTCCACCTCACTTGTTTGTGGAAAATATGCTGCTTGGCAGCAGTCTGCACAAACTCTACCAAATGTGCCCTGCAGGGGGTGCATGAAGAGCGCAGGCGCAGAGCAAGGCCCCGCCCTCCCCAGAGACTCATTGTGCAGCAACCGGATTGACTTCTTCTCGTGCACGCAGGTCAGCAAAGGGGAGGCCGGAGCAGCACCCAACTCCTGCGCCCGTCAGCTGGCGACCCCCGAACTTGAGCTTGTCAGCCTGTCTCCTTTGCCACCCCGCCCGTCCTCGACTCCTCCCCCGCCCATTCATGTCCAGCCCGCCGGGGCTTGACAGGGAGAGAGGGAGGGAAGGAAGAAGGGACTCCTCCTCCTCTCCTAAGCTTCAAAGCACAATCGGCTTCCCAAGGGCGCCACAATCCTCACGAAAGCGGGGGGGGGGAGAAAGCTCGCGGCAGGCTCGAAGGAGCACCCCACAAACCCAGGGAAGGGGTGGAGAAAAGGAGCCCTCTTTGGGAGGAAACCACCACCTTCTTCTCCTTGGCTTTGCGCTCTTCTGTTCCTCGGCAGCCGGGCTGCCAAGCCTCTGCTGGATGGAACTTCCTTTCCTTCCCTCCCTCTTGGTCTCTTCCTCCTTCCCTCCCTCTCCCATTGTCTCTTCCTTCCTTCCTTCCTTCGCCTCCCTCTTTGTCCCTCCTTCCCCTTGGCCCTTCCTTTCTTCCCTCTTGTCCAGGATCGGGGAGAGCCTTTACAGCTGATCCGCGCTTTTGCAGAGCAGCCCAGCCCTTGCTAATTTAGCAGAAGCGTGAATCAGCCTATCCACCTCCCCTTTTCCCTTCCTGGGCACGGAGGGGGGGGGAGGAAGGAAGGGACGAAGAGGGAGGGAAGTAAGGGACAATGAGAGAGGGAAGGAAGGAAGGAACAATCCTAGAAAACATGTCGCTTGCTAATTTAACAGAAGCGCGAATCAGCTGTAGCCCGGTGCTGATCCTGGAGCTTCTGCTAACTTAGCAAGCAGCATGTCTTTCAGCGAAGCTGAGCAAGTGAGCTGGGCGGAGCTCTCCTCTGTCTCTGCCTGTGCACAGGCAGGCTTGCCGGCAGCAAAGCTCCCAGCCACGCTGGCAGCCTATCTACCTCCCCTTGTCCCTTCCTGGGCACAGAGGGGGGGAGGAAGGAAGGGACAAAGAGGGAGAGAAGTAAGGGACAATGAGAGAGGGAAGGAAGGAAGGAACAATGCTAGAAAACATGCTGCTTGCTAATTTAGCAGAAGCGCGAATCAGCTGTAGCCTGGGCTGATCCTGGAGCTTCTGCTAACTTAGCAAGCAGCATGTCTTTCGGTGAAGTTGAGCAAGTGAGCTGGGCGGAGCTCTCCTCTGTCTCTGCCTGTGCACAGGCAGCCACACTGGCAGCCTATCCACCTCCCCTTGTCCCTTCCTGGGCACGGAGGGGGGGAGGAAGGAAGGGACGAAGAGGGAGGGAAGGAAGGGACAATGAGAGAGGGAAGTAAGGAAGGAATAATGGAAGGGAGGGAAGGAAGGAAGGGACAAAGAGGGAAGGAAGGAAGGAAGGAAGGAAGGAAGGAAGGAAGGAAGGAAGGAAGGAAGGAAGGAAGGAAGGAAGGAACAAGGGGAGAGAGGGAGGGAAGGAGGAAGAGACTAAGAGGGGGGAAGGAAAGGAAGGAAAGAAGGAAGGAAGGGACAAAGGGAGAGAAGGGAGGGAAGGAAGGCAGGCACCCACCTCAGTCCCATCCCAGAGAGCCACAGATTCCCCCCCCACAGGCACTCTGCAACCTGAGTGATCAGCTGGCCACGCCCCTGGCCATTGATCATGTGACCCTGGGACACTGAACGTCATAAGTATGAATCAGTTGTCAAGCATCCGAATGTACAAGCTGCCTCAGGAAAGGAAAGGAGAAATTTAAAGGGACACAAACCTTCACAGGCTGTTGGGACATGGATGGCTTCGAGGATTGCTTTTGCCTTGCTTTGAGGACTGTTCTTGGCTTGCCCTGGCCCTGAGGACTCCCCCTTCGGACCTGCCTTGCCTTGGACTCTGTCCTGTTTTGCTGGACGTCGAGTGGAGCA
>NW_015388380.1:27410-28550 GCF_001527695.2 Protobothrops mucrosquamatus
AGGTATTTGCAAGACCGCCTCCTACCAAACACCTCCCTTCGACCAGTCCGCTCCCACAGAGAGGGCCTCCTTAGAGTGCCGTCGGCCAGCCAATGCCGGCTGGCGACCCCCAGGGGGAGAGCCTTCTCTGTGGCAGCTCCTGCCCTCTGGAATGACCTACCCCCCGACCTACGTACAGTTGCGGACCTGCGCCTTTTTCGCCAGGCCCTGAAGGCCCATCTATTCCGTGCGGCCGGCCTGGCGTAGTTTGATTATGTTTCAGTGGGGGGGTTTTTACGGGTGTATTTTTAAAACAGGCCTGTTATTTAATTCGATTTTAAAACAAACTATTTATTTATTATCGTGGTTTTTAGTATCGCCTGTTCACCGCCCTGAGTCCCGCAAGGGAGATAGGGCGGTATATAAATTTAATAAATATACAAATAATATATAAATCATATGACCCTGGGGATGCTGCAACAATCATAAGTGTGAAAAATGATCATAATTCGCTTTTTCAGTGCTGTTGTAACTTCAAACAGTCACTAAGCGAATTGTTGTAAGTCGAGGACTACCTATACTTTCCCATTTTTTCCTCTTTTTTTTGGTCAAGTTTTTGATACCCCCCCCGCCCAGCTGGATGGGGGGTTGGGGGTCACCACAACATGAGGAACTGTATTAAAGGGTCGCGGCATTAGGAAGGTTGAGAACCACTGTTGTAGCACCTCTGTCTTACCTCTAAGCAAGTAGCAAAATGAATACCTGCTATAATCATCAACAATTACCAGTGCATATTTTGCTCCTCCCAAACTGGCTTGCATAGGTCCCACCAGATCTGCATGGGCCAGCTCTAGAGCTCTTTTTGTTTGTCTTGTGCCATATTTACTAACTGGGAATGCCTTTGATTTCGATGCTTTGCATACTGCACAGTCCAAATATGTTTTGCATCCATTCAAATTTATCCCTTCTGCAAACTCTTGCATTTGCTGCAAAACTTTAAAGCTTGCATGACCAAGTCTTCTATGTAGAAGATGAACGCATGAATCATGCTCTGCAACATTCTTAAATATATGGGAACATTGAACCTTTTGTCCCTGCAATACATATAGATTATCTTCCTTTATGCCTTCTGCACAAATATTCCCATTCCTTTTGATGAGA
>NW_015388380.1:28897-37557 GCF_001527695.2 Protobothrops mucrosquamatus
AGATTCACCTGGTTGCAAACAGGCTCTGTAAAGTTTTCTTGACAATTGCACTATATTGCATGCAGAAACATTCACGTGCACAGCTCTCAACTTCAGCCAAATTTCCTTTGCAGTCTTTAGATTTGCAACATTTAGAAACTGTTCATCATCTAAATTCAAGATGAGATAAGCCATGGCTTGATCATGGTTTTTCTGATCAGCAGCTGCAAACACTTGTGGGGGATTTTCTACAATATACCACAGCTCTTTTGCTTTCAGCAAACATTCCATCTTTGCAGCCCATATAATGTAATTCTTTTGGCCTAAACGAGGCAGAGCTTTCCTTAAATTCCATTGCAGCCATTCTCCTAATTCTGCCTTGTTCTTATACTTTTCTAAACACAGGCAATTTCTTCCAGCTTTAAATTAAAATGCAGTCCTTAGTTAGCTCTGGGCCCATAACCTGTTAGAGAATTTTAATTTCTCTGTTGGTGAAAAATAAATCAGAAGCTCTCACAGTTGACTGCATTTAGCTGATTCAAATAAACTCTTTATATTCATATAAAATTATTTACAATACCATACATTCTTCTTTACAGCAACATAGCACAAATGAAGACTTCTTACAGCAGAGACAGACCTGAGACTGAAACTGAAACAAACAAAATCCAGCTCCAACTCAATACCCTTTTGCACAGACTCAGTAGCACTTTCTTCACATTGGCTGACTGAGTTACCACATGACTCTTCCTGCTCATGAATATTCCAACAAACTTCCCTGAAGGCAGCCACCCATAGTCAGTGCAACACAGTCCCACAAACAAAAGCCAATAATCACCAAAGCCGATTCACAATGGCAGAGAGGAAGTCCAAAAACAAGGTGAAAGGCCACAAGACAAGGTCTGTAAGTCATACACAAGA
This sequence comes from Protobothrops mucrosquamatus, assembly GCF_001527695.2. Lineage (NCBI taxonomy): Eukaryota > Metazoa > Chordata > Lepidosauria > Squamata > Viperidae > Protobothrops > Protobothrops mucrosquamatus. The sequence continues at coordinate 29,798 of NW_015388380.1, forward strand.
TTCAAGATCCACAAGGTGAGGTCCAGAGTCCACAAGGCAGAAACATGATTCAAAGCAGGGTTTTTCCAAGGCTGGGGAAGTGCATGCCAAAGCAAAACAATTATTCCCGACAAAGGCACCCTACCCCGGCCTCTGCTTAAATCAACTCAAGCCAAGTTGGATGGTCCCGGTTCCAACTTCTCCTCCTCCTCCGAACTGGGATCTGACAGGGCCATGACAGGCTACAAAAGGTATGCATCTTTACAAAAGTAGACTTGAGAAGTGCTTATAACCTAATCAGAATGAAAGAAGGACATGAGTATTTAACAGCCTTTGATACAAGGTACAGAAAGTTTGATGTTTCATGTAGCAGCACGATAAAGTACAATTAGTTCATGTAGTCATGCTTCCTGTCTGGTTTACCTGGGAGGGCTGACAAAAGTTGAATTTACAACATACTGAAAATCTGACGTTCATATTTCATATAATTCAGCAGCTGTATTCTACAAAATGTATTGATTTGGTGATTTTAATTACACAAGTTTTAGGGTCATAGTCACTTACCATAAAATTTTGCTGAAGGGGTGACCAAGAATACATTATGGGTACTGAGGCAACAGCATTCAGAGTTTTGAGAGGAATAACTTGTTCTGGAAAGTCTAAGTCACTGCTGACAGAACACTAAGAGAAAAGATAAGTCATGTAACTAGTAGTAAATTGTTTTCAAACTAGATATAGCAGTAACAAAAAAAAATTAAGCAGAAAATCAATGTTTTTAAATGATAATTTGAACAGTCTTAATTCACTAAGAAACATTAACAGATGTAAATTTGCTGAAACAGAGCTATTGTTTTCATTCCAGTGGAGAACTTCTAATGTGTTTTCCATATATATAAAACAGCTTTATAAATTCTTTCTGTATACAGTGATACTGTAAGGACCCACCTCACTTTACATCTTAAGAAGACAGAACTCTTGGAATATCTCTTCCAACAGGCATCTTTATTAAGAGAAAATGATTGCAAGCGTTCTAGACAGGATCTGAGGGATCAACCCCTACCATTCAATGTTTTAAGTGTTCCCAAGCAGCCCCCACCCCACAGTCCTTCCGGGCGACGATCACTCATCCTCTCTTTTCCCAGATCCCAGGCGTTACATTGTTCCACCCCTTTTCCCTCACTGCCAGCAAAAGGGAGACTTCAGAGAGAGAGTAGATGAAAGGCGATGGCCATATTGTTATGGTCAGTCCTCTTGATGAGAATCAACATCCAGTTCTTCTTAGTTTAAATGAAGTGAGAGTCATAAAACCCCCTTGCTTCCTCCTCCCCTTTCGTAGTATAACAGAATCCACAGAGAGTAAAAAATGGGTTTTTTTCAGAGTAGGTAGCTAGAAATGAAATATAATTGGATTCTGACATCCTGCCCCCCTTAAAAATAAGAGAGATCCACCTGTAAAGAAAACAAAAGAGGTATAAAAGTTAGTCTGGCTTGTTAGGATACTCTGTATGAAACTTCTTTAATAGCTTCGGGGCTCTGACATGACGTTTATGGACCCACTCATTTTGTGAGGCGGGGAGGTGTTTCCATGCTACTAGGTATTGAGTTGCCCCATGATATCTCCTATAATCTAGGATTTCCTTTATCTCGAAGTGTTGTTCTCCTTCCACCATGATTGGGGGTGTTGGGGGGGGATTTTTGGCCGTAAGGGTGACTGATGTTCACTTTTCAGCAAACTGCAGTGAAAAATTGGGTGTATTTGCCTAAGATTTTTGGGTAATTCTAATTCTACTGTTACTGGGTTTATGATTCTCTTAATTGGAAAAGGCCCTATATATTTTGGTCCAGGTTTTTTACAGGGTTGTAGAGATTATAGGTATTTTGTAGATAAGTACACCATTTCTCCTATAATGAATGGTGTAGGCTCAACCCTTTTTTTATCGGCTTGTGCTTTATATGCATGCCTAGCTTCATTTAGTGCTTTTCTAACTATTGGCCAGGTGTTTTGTAATTGTTCCATCCATTCTTTCAGTGATGGGATCACCAGTTCGTTTGGGGTTAGTTCTGCCATGGGGTTGAAACTTTGACCGGTAGCTATTTGAAAAGGAGTATAACCTGTGCTGGAGTGGACTGCATTATTGTAGGCCACTTCTGCGAAGGGGAGTAGGTCCGTCCAATCAGACTGTTGGAAATTAAGAAAGCATCTTAAATATTGCTCAAGTACTGAGTTCAATTTTTCCGATTGACCATTCCCCTGAGGGTGATGGCTAGATGTCAGTCCCTGAGTGGTCCCTAAGAGGGATAAAAATTCCTTCCAAAATGCAGATGTAAATTGCACTCTCCTATCAGATATGATGCGTTGGGGTGCCCCATGCAATCTGTAAATATGCTGCACGAAAAGTTTCGCTAAGGCTTTTGCAGTGGGAATCTTTTGGCAAGGGATAAAGTGCACCTGTTTGGAAAACAAGTCCGTGACCGTCCAGACAACAGTATTCCCATTGCTTTCTGGTAATTCCACTATAAAATCCATGGCTATTTCCCTCCAGGGGGCTGAGGGATTTGCCGTTTAATTAAGTCATTACAAAAATGTTTAGGTTTTACGGGACGACTAAAACACAGCACCGTTTCGACGTACTTACACTGAGAAACCCAACAACCATATATATTGAAAAGGGGGTGGGTTCCGTCGGGCAGAAAGTAACACGTGTGCACAAATAAAAAGACCTTGGTAAGTAGACAAAGGTTTGAAAAGGCCTTATCAATTCCGGTTTGGCTACCCAGCTGTGGTTTTAATTTAGCTTGGGCTCTGGTGGTTACTGGTGCTGCCAGTTGTGATTCTACCATCATCGGTTTAGAGTCGGTGGTTCTTTCCCCCCGGCAAATGCTTCAGTGTGAAGTGGAATTGGTGAAAATGCTGGGACCAGCAGGCTTGCTTGGGGTTGAGCTTCCTGGGTGTTTTCAAGGCTTCCAAATTTTTGTGGTCTGTCCACACCTGGAAAGGGATTTTATTGCCTTCAAGGAACTGGCGCCACATGAGTAATGACCAACGTATCCCGTATGCCTCTTTATCCCACACAGGCCAGCGCTGTTCCATTTCGGTGAGTGTCTTGGATGTATACACACAGGGTTGCAATACCCCTTCATCGTTTTCTTCTAATAGTACAGCTCCCACTGCCACATCACTTGCATCCACCTGTATTACGAAGGGCTTATCCATGTCTGGGTGCCTCAGTAGTGATTCGGCAGAAAAGAGTCTCTTCAATCTTTCAAATGCCGCTTGGCATTCCATTGTCCATGTTAGTGGCTGGCTAGGTTTTACTGAGGATGCTCCCTTCGTTTTTAGTAAGTTCGTGAGGGGCAGGGCTATCTGGGCAAATGAGGGAATGAATTGGCGGTAAAAGTTTGCGAAACCCAGGAAACTTTGCAGTTGCTTTCTTGTGCGAGGTCGTGCCCTTTCTAATACTGCTCTGACCTTCTCTGGGTCCATTTCAATGCCCTGTGGGGATATGCGATAACCTAGGTAGTCTATCCTTTCCTGATAGAATTTGCATTTCGATAGTTTGGCATATAGGTGGGCGGCTCGCAGTTTCTTTAAAACCGCTCTGACTAGGTTGACATGTTCCTCTTTTGATTCGGTGAAGATAAGAATGTCGTCTAAGTAAACCAGGACCCCCTTAAATAGGTGCTCCCTTAGAACGTAATTGATTAATTGCATAAATACTGCGGGGGCCCCCTTGTAATCCAAATGGCAAGACTTTGAATTGGTAGCACCCCATGGGGCAGTTAAATGCGGTCTTCCATTCATCCCCTTCCTTAATTCTCACGCGATAGTACGCTTCCCTTAGATCTAGTTTAGTAAAAATATTTCCCTTTCGAGAGGTGTGACAACATGTCCTTCATGAGGGGCAGGGGGTATAGGTTGCTTTCACTTATTGTATTCAGGAGCCTATAATCCATGCATAAGCGTAAAGAGCCATCCTTCTTCTCTCTAAAGAGCAACGGGACGGCCACTTTAGGCTTGGCTGGTTCAATGAACCCCCTTTCAAGGTTTTTCTTTATGAATCTTTCCATTTCCTCCTTCTCCTTTGGGCTCATGGAGTATAATCTGGGCTTCGGGAGTTTTGCCCCAGGCTTGAATTCAATGGCACAGTCCGTGGGTCGGTGGGGGGAAAGCTCATCCGCCCTCTCCTCGCTGAAAACTTCAGCAAGATCTCTGTATTCCTCTGGTATTTCTGGTAGCCCCTTTTCCTCTCCCATGGATGCTTTTTCCGTTCTTAATTTTGGTAGCTCCCCTTGGGATTTTAAGTCCATAGGGTCCCCTTTCGGGAAATTGATTTCTGCCGTCCTCCAATTCACCCAGGGGTTCCATTTCTTTAACCATTCCATCCCTAGGATCATCGGGCATTCCATGCCTGGGGTCACTACAAACATTATGTCTTCCTCATGTTTGCCCAGGGAGAGATGGATTGGTAAAGTGGCTAGGGTAGCTGGCACCCCCCCTGCTATGGACCCATCTAACTGGCCAAATGAGATTGGTTGTTCCAGTCTGCTCGACGGAATGCCCAGGTTTCCCACTAGCGTCGGGCTAATGAGGCAGCGGGTGCAGCCAGAGTCTATTAAGGCTTTCACCTTGACAGCTTCGGGCATGGGGGGAATTAATATAGTCCTTGTCTTGAGGATGGGTGCAATGGGTCCACTTACCAGGGGTTCGCCCTCCGAGCTGTCGCTTGAGGCGTCCACCGGCCCTGCGGTGTAGTCTGGAGTTCTTTCCCCACGATGGGCAGAGGTAGGGGATTCCACAGTCTCCATCACTCTCATGGCAGGTTCTTTTAGCTTAGCTGGAGACTTCCCAGATTTGCTGGCCGGTGATCTGTCTGGGTTGTGCTGGGGGGCTTTCGAGTGGCATTCTACAGCCCGATGCCCCTCTCTCCCGCACTTGAAACACCCCATTTGCTTCTTGGCCGTAGCCGATGGTTTCACTGGTTCACGTGTCAACTCAGGCGGTGAGCGGCTCCATTGTTTTCCTCGGCGGTGCCTCTTCAGTAGGTCGATCTCTGCTTCCTCTGCCAGGACGTACCATTCGTCAAGTTGGTGTGGGTCCCCTCGGGGCAGGCAAGCGTCATATAGGTCGTAGTTTAGTCCGTCTTTGAAATGGCTAAGGAGCATGTCTTTCGGCCAGTTCAGTTTGCTGGCAATGGCCCGGAATTCTTGCGTATATTCGGCTACCGGGCGTTTGCCTTGCCTCGTTTTTATCCTTTCGCGGGCTTTGCGATCAGCCAGGGGGTCCTCAAATCACCTTCTCAGAGAGGACATGAAACGGTTGAAGTCGTTGAGCTCTGGGGCATTGGAGTCGTGCAAGTTCACCACCCAATCTGCGGCCAGCCTGTCCAGAGCAGATTGCACGATCCGGATACGGGCTTTGTCGCTGGGGATGTGCCACCCGTATTCCTCCATGTAGCTGAGGACTTGGGTTAGGAAAAACCCCAAGCATGTCGGCTCCCCCTTGAGTCTTTGAATGGATCGGTGCCTTCGTTGTCGGTGGTAGTGTCTTCCATCCAGATCGCCATCTGCGGGTCGGCGGCGAGTGGGGACTACTGGATCAGCAGATGTTCCCGGGGCTGCAGGTTCCACTTCCCCCTCGGTGTCTCTCCAGTTGCGGCTGTAGGAGCTGGTGCGGCCGTAAGGCTCAGAATTCTCGTCTCCTAGGGAGCTGAGGGTTCTCTTCATCAGGTCGATAGCTTTCTCTAGGATCCAGCTCGAGTGCGGTGCCCAGCTCCCTTCCTCTTTGCTTGCGTACAGGGATTTCCCCATCTCCTGCTTCCATTCTGGTTGGTTGCCCCCCCCCCCCGTCTCAGGGTCACCTTTCTTGATTTCTTTTCTCACTCGCCTTTCTTTCCAACACACATTGACCACCGAGGTTTGTGGTTACGTGTCTCCACCACCTCTTCTCCTGAGGAATCTGACCTCTCAGATCCCGACATCTGGCAGGTTTTCAGTCGGGGCAGTGGCTCCCTCTCCGGGGGGGTTTCTCCCTTCCCTGCTCCATCGTCTGATATGGTAATTTTTGCAAAGTCCCCCGGCAAGGTTCTCCCTTCCAGGTGGACTAATTTTGCAGATCCTGTCTAATGTAAGGACCCACTTCACTTTACATCTTAAGAAGACAGAACTCTTGGAATATCTCTTCCAACAGGCATCTTTATTAAGAGAAAATGATTGCAGGCGTTCTAGACAGGATCTGAGGGATCAACACCTACCATTCAATGTTTTAAGTGTTCCCAAGCAGCCCCCACCCCACAGTCCTTCCGGGCGACGATCACTTATCCTCACTTTTCCTAGATCCCAGGCGTTACGTTGTTCCATCCCTTTTCCCTCACTGCCGGCAAAAGGGAGACTTCAGAGAGAGAGTAGATGAAAGGCGATGGCCATATTGTTATGGTGAGTCCTCTTGATGAGAATCAACATCCAGTCCTTTGTAGTTTAAATGAAGGAAGTGAGAGTCATAAAACCCCCTTGCTTCCTCCTCCCCTTTCGTAGTATGACAGAATCCACAGAGAGTAAGAAATGGGTTTTTTTCAGAGTAGGTAGCTAGAAATGAAATATAATTGGATTCTGACATACCTCAGTACTCGACTGCTTCAAAACTCGTCAAATTTAGTGTTTGACACATTTTGCCATGAAAATGTTGTCCCAGTACTATGCATTTGTTTAGTATTCACATGACGCTATAGGAAGAGTGGGGTGGCTGCGGAGAACAGACAGGAAGTAGGCCATGCTGGGAAGGTCACTGACATAGGAAAAGTGACAGACACAAAGTTATTCCTGGCCAAAAATAGGGTCACATGGTAAGTCCTGTGGTTTGTTTGGGACACATCCTTTATAGTACTCGTCACACCTCCTGGAACCAATTAACAATGTGTACTGAGGTACCACTGTATATAAAATGGATAGATTTTAATCATCGTCTAAGAAATCAGGGATGATAAATATTTGTGTAATTTACAGTTTAACTGAATTGTATATACTAAACCAATCTGTCTTATATGGAAGAGATGCCATAGTAAGAATTTCATACATATCAAGTAGTTTTAAAGAGGAGCCATATTTTGATGTGACAAAGGGCTAACTATGTGTAAACTAGGACAGAGAAAGTTTTTTGCTATACACCAATGTTAATAAAAGAACTTCGTTAAGGCCTCTGTTCCTTCTCATATGATGAAGAGAGTACAAAGCCAGTTGCCTTATCACAATTATCAAGGGAAAAAACTGCCAGGTTGTACAATAAAGGTATCATGGGCTAGGAATCCCAGAAGTCAATTCTTTTTTTTTAAAGTATTTTATTAATTTTCTAGTTTTACAATCATAAGTACTTAATAAACAACGTGTTGTCTGGGTCCATTAGTAATTTGGTGGTACATATTAACTTCCTCAATCTAGATACAATACTACACCATCCAGTGCTTCCTCTCTTCTTCCGGTGGTATAAATTTTCCATACTGGGCAAATACAATTCTTATTGCTATTAATACATATACAACTAAATATCAGCCTCTTTGTTACATTTTTCTAATATTATATATACCAGTAGTGTCTTGAGACGGTTGTATGGGAGGAGTTTGACTCTGTTGCTCCTGAAGATGTGGACAGGGTCCTGGGGAGGCTGAATGCAACCACATGTTTATTAGATCCGTGTCCCTCCTGGCTGGTACTGGCAGCTCGGGAGGGGACACGAGCCTGGTTCCAGGGAATTGTCAACGCTTCTTTGCAGGAGGGTGTCTTCCCGGCGG
>NW_015388380.1:38780-76735 GCF_001527695.2 Protobothrops mucrosquamatus
TTTCAACAAGCGGGACTGACCTAGGGTGAATTTTAAATAGGGAAAATTTTTAAAGATTTTAATAATGACACAGCCATTAATATATTTGATTTTTAATTGGTTTTATAGGGGAAATGTTTTTTGTGTTGTTTTTTAACATGCTGTGAGCCGCCCTGAGTCCCGTGGGGAGAAGGGCGGCATAGAAGTTAGTGAAATAAATTTAGAATATCTTTTCTAACCAAAACATATCTCAATTGCATTTGCACTTAATATCCATTTGTTCAATCAATATCCTGTTTTTCCCCGCTTTTTTAAATTTTAATTTCCCATCAGTGTTCAAAGTGTCTCTATTGCTTATAATTTTCTCATAATAAATTATATTTGGGCAACCAAAGGCTTCTCTTGTTCAAACCCTCTTAGCATTTTCATATTTCCCTTCTCATACCAAAATATAAGATTCTAATTATAAATCTTTTCTCTCTAGTTCTAATAACACTTCTATTTCTAACAATTATCTATTCTCTTAGCCATGTTCAAACATCTCTTTAATAGTATAATATCCCATCTAATGGGTCAGAACCTCTATTTTCTTCAGTCTTACTCTAGCTTTCTTCCTTTGCCAACTAACTTTCCAAGTCAATGCCTTTGAAAAATCAAGTAGTTCTTCCTCTATTTTTATGTATATTGTTTGGAATAAGAAAGACAATTTGGTTAAGGTATTTTTGGAAGAACGCTCAGCCCATTGATATTCATTAAACAGCCTCCCTCCTTCTCCAATTTCCCACAATTCTCCTAACAGCTTTATCTTCCATTTGATCGGCTCTTCTTCCTTATCCTCAAGAGTGTTCTGAGATCTTGACAGGTAAGATGTCTTTTCCGTGTCTTCTAGTTCTTTGTTTATCTGAGTCTGTTTGTTAATTCCTTCCTTTAGGTACTCCATCTTTGGATCCGCTTCCTCTAATTTTCCTTGTTTTCTGGGTTACTAGTTCCTTCTTTATAGTCATTTTCTGAATTTGTGGATTTAGATTAGAAAATTGTTCTTTTATCTCCTTTGTGTAATTTTTAGTCTCATCATGAGCTAAAGCAATTGTCTCTTATATTGATTTTAACATAGAATTTCTTTCTGAGCTTCGTCAACATTTTCTTGTTGATATGTCAAGCTGGGGACTTTGGAGATAAGTGTTAGAGATGGTTTTTTACCATTTAAAGCTGAGTATAGAACATCCATTTTGTTTTTGTATGTGGTCTCTATAGTCCAATCTATTTAGGGATTTAAAAAGTTTCAGTCAATTGTCATTTGAGCTCCAAGTTATCCAGCCAGCCTACCAGTCCATCCTTAAGCCTCCCCTAAGCAAATATAAGCAAAATTTAAGTTTTTCTGTCCAAAGAAAAACATGTCTTTTCTGTCCAGAGAAAAAAAAGCAATTAAAAGTTGTTCATCAGTCAAAGGTTTATAATCCAAAGTATTCCATCATCTCAATCCATAATGCATACCGTATATACTCGAGTATAAGTCGACCCGACTATAAGCCGAGGGACCTATTTTGCCACAAAGAACTGGGAAAAAATGGTGACTCGCGTATAAGCCGAGGGGGCATTTTTCAGCACACACATTTTTCCGCCTGGGCTAATCGGCCTCTTTGCAACCCCACCCCTCTGGTAACTGCGCGATTGTAGCACTTTGCACAAAGGAGCAATAGTTGATAACACACCCCACGTCAGCTGGAAGGGTATTCTTGGATAGTGAGAAGCTGGAACTGGGCGGGCGGGCGAGAGAGGCGGGCAGAAAAAAAAGGGGGGGAATCCACACACGCTCGCGCAGGGAAAGGGGGAAACGGGTGGGCCGGCCGGCTCCCCTCTCCTCTTTGTGTGTGTGTGTGTGTTTGTCTCTCTCTCTCTCTCTCTCAATTCTCCCCCACCCCAAAAGCGGGGAGGGGGCGACCTTGCAAAAGGGAGGGGGCTTCTCCCGGTTGCGGGGAAGGCTGGAGGTGCGCCTTTCTCGGCCAGCCCAGGTAAATTCGGCTGTATTCTTCAGCCAATTCTTCATGTGATGCTCCAGGTACGGCCCTCCCCCCTTCCGTTCCCTGCGGAGCTGAGTGTCGAGGCCGGGACGGAATACCCCGGGCCGCCGCAGCCAAGCGCGAGGGGGAACACCAGACGCCTCGCGCGAAGGGGGGAGGCCTGGTGACGCTGCGCTCTGCCGGGCGCTCACCGACAGGGCCGGGGGGGCCGAGGCGGCCAGGGAGGAACAGCCAACTGGGCCGTTGGTCGGCCTTGACGACCCCGGCCGGGCATAACTTCTTATGCCGGCTTAAATGGGCCCGACCGGCTCTTTCCGCGTGGAGGTCGGAAGGGGCGTTGGCCCTCTAGCCCCCTCCCTTTTGCAAGGTCGCCCCCTCCCCGCTTTTGGGGTGGGGGAGAATTGAGAGAGAGAGAGAGACAAACACACACACACACAAAGAGGAGAGGGGAGCTGGCCAGCCCACCCGTTTCCCCCTTTCCCAGCGCGAGCGTGTGTGGATGGAGCAGCGGCCAAGGGTTTATAAAGCAAGCGGCGGAGTCCTGCAGCTCAGAGGCGACACGGGGGGAGGGAATCGGAGCTAACCGAGGAAGGAGGCTGCTGTTTCTGCTGCCGCTGCCGCCAGCCAGGGCATAATACGGTAAATAAATACGAGCGTAGGGGATCCGCGCATGAACGAAGCCCCACTCCCCCGCCCTTTTACTTTCGCTCCCGAGCCGGCGCTTTTGAAAAGGGCTTGACTCCAGCCTGGGATTCGGAGCGGGAGACGCCGCCGCTGCTGCTGCCGCCCGCGCTGCTGTGGACTTACAATATCCGAGCAAAAGACTTTGCAAAAGACCACCCCAAGGGGGAAAGGCGCGCAGTTGGGCACCGTCTTCCTTCGGCGTCTCTTTAAACGGTGCTCGGATATTGTAAGTCCACAAAGAACTGGGGAAAAATATTGACCCGAGTATAAGCCTAGGGGGGCATTTTTCAGCTCAAAAAATGGGCTGAAAAACTCGGCTTATACTCGAGTATATACGGTATTTCTTCTACAGATAAACAGCTCCACGACACAGCTCTAAAAGTCAGTTAGTATTTATATTCGTAGTCCAGGCAGGCCAGTTTCAAAATAGTTTATCGTCTCTGCCACACAGATAAGCAGCCCAAGAGGGGTTTTTTTTCCCTTTTCCCAGCTGCAGTCTTGAAAAGTGAAAGTTTATAAAGACAACAAAAGTCTTATCTGAGTCTGGGCTTCAAGCCAAGTTTCCTTTAGACATAATAAATTGTAGTGCTGTGGTTCGCCACTAGATGTCATTGATGTCGTCTTCCAGCTTTTTAAATCCAAACTTATATTGCAAGCTTTTCAAGTCTTTTTTTAAAAAATAAAAAAAATCTCAAAAGCACTTTTAGTCCCCAAATTTCAAAGCTATATATATGTATTGATTCCAAATTAATCTTGTAGTTTTCTCTGTTTTCCCCCAAGCAATTAATTCGCTGCTTTTCTTTTCCTGAGGGAATGGGGCGGAAATTCCCCTTCCCTCTCTCCTCCGGGAGAATTCTTTGCTTTGGGCGATTTTTTCCAGGAAAAAGTCTTAAAGTCATAGGGTCTCACCCAGTTCCATCCACGTTGCTCGAAAGTTGCTCGTTAGTGCTTACTTTCTTCGGTTGTCATCAGCTTCTGACTGGCCACATGAATGTCTTTCCCCCGTCAGTTTGGAAGGCTTCCTCGGATCAAACGGAAGGGCCGCCGCCCTCCCACGATCAACGAGGGTCCCCTCCTTCGTCGCCTCTCTGGGGTTACTTTTGACCCTTTTTAGGGTCCCCATTGGGGCTAAATCGAATGCGGAAGACGGAGCCCCGTCTTCCTGCGTCCATTACCCTGCAACGTCAAACCGGAACCCAGAAGTCATTTCTATATGTCAAAGCAAAAAAGTTAAAGTTGAAGCTTTGTCTTTACCAGTTTTATGTGAAACTTAATATTTTTCTAGCTAAGAGATAACAGTAGTACAAACAAAGAGGACAGCTGAAAAGAAATGTGTTAATGCTGGATTTGTTTTCTTTTTTGGAGCAGTGGTGACATGATCCATGGTTGGGGGAATGTTAATATCAGCCTCTTGCCATGGACAGATCATATAGAGATCATACTGTATATTATCATTTTGCAAAAAAAAAAAAGGCAAACCAATTTTCTTCCAATAAAACAAAGACATGTTGACAACTTTGTAACTGGATTTCTACAACAGTTTAACCAACCTCCCTGGTCCCACGCAATGAGCTCACAAAAGTCATGATGTGTACAGGTTGTATCCGGCGTTGTTTCCATGCTTGATTTAAGATTTCTGTTCTTTCTTGTATCTTCTGACGATTGTAATTAAACATGCTCTGTAAATAAAAGTTAGAAACAGAGACTATACCCACAGATATTTCTTGAATTATCTGGATTTCTAAAATAATCCCAGGTCACTATCAAAGATTAGTATTTTCACAGAAGCATATCCACTGTAGGTTTCATATATATTTATATACAGTCATAGAATTTAGTTTTAAAAATACACTATATTTCACTTTTGCAGTTATCCAGTGGGAAACAGATTGTGGTTTTTCTGCTGCTGAGGGAAAAAAAACATTTTGCCTAGAATCTCAGTGATGTGAGAGACATTGATATTAACTGCCCCCCTCCTAGCCATCCGTTGCAAGATCACTATTTTTTCTGTTTGAAGTAGGAAATAGCAATCTTATTAAAGATTGCTGGAGGATGAGTAACTATACCTTCTCCCGTAGTGATCCTGAGTGTGGCAGAGAATATACTCTTTTCCTTCATTTTGTAATTTCTCTTGTTCATCAAAACATTTAAGAGTTATTAATATGTAACATTTAAATATCTCAAAAATGGCTAATTAAACATGTAATCTAGCTGCTTCAGACAAAACAAGAGATCAACCAGTCTGTAGATTATAGTATTATATGCATTTAATCAAAAGATCTGCTATACATAACCATATACTAGAATGCCAATGCTATATGGACCAAAATCAGAGAACTGCAATCTGACTGAAGGGTGTGGAGGTAAATATTTTGCACAACCCTTGTGTTTATCATAAGATTATAATGTATGAATATAAACTGGTGGGAATCCGTGTTAATTATGGTGGGACTGAAATGAAGTAAAAGGGGCGTTGTCTTACCTGAACGCCTTTTCTCAGCAAAGAGGAATGTAGAATCCACGGATGGGTGTTATAAGTCCTCTAGCCCAATCAGACCAAAACAATCAAAGTTGCCATGCCCCTTCAGGGTCTGACCATGCCTCAGTTTCGAAAAGGGCGAAGCCAGTGATTGTCTGTGAGACGTGATGGCTCCCAAAGAATTGACACTGACCTGACTGCTAACGGAATAGGGAGGGAGTGGATTCTACATTCCTCTTTGCTGAGAAAAGGCGTTCAGGTAAGACAACGCCCCTTCTCCAGCAATTGGAGGAATGTAGAATCCACGGATGGGACATACCAAAGCCCTTATGATCCCATGGGAGGGATGCAGGCTGGTTAAGTGTCATCACTAAATTGGACCACCTGCTGCAAGACCCGGCGGCCGAACGCGGCCTCAGCAGATGCAAACTTATCAAGCTTGTAGTGATGAATGAAAGGTGAAGGAGATGACCAGGTCGCTGCCCTACAGATATCAGTTATGGTAGCCTGAGTCTGCCACGCCGCTGATGTGGAAGCGCTACGAGTAGAGTGGGCCGTTAGGCGACCTGGGACTGGTAAGGAATAGGCCCGGTAAGCCTGAGCAATACAGGCCTTGATCCACCTGGCGATCGTAGAAGAGGTAACCTTCTGTCCCTTGGAGCCTAGGCGGAAAGATACAAACAACGCCTCCGATTTGCGAAAAGGGACAGTTCTTTTAAGATAATGGCGCAGTGCTCTGCGCACGTCCAAAGAGTGCCACTTGCGCTCGAGGGGACAAGAGGGATTGGGACAAAAATCCGGCAATATAATTTCCTGGGCCCGGTGAAATAGTGAATTCACCTTGGGAATGAATAAGGGATTTAATCTCAAGACCACTCTGTCTTGGTGGAAGGTACATAGGTCCTCCCTGACAGAGAGCGCGGCCAGTTCCGAAACACGCCTTGCCGACGTGACGGCCACCAGAAAGGCCACTTTGTAGGATAAAAGATGAAGTGGACAAGACCCGAGAGGTTCGAAAGGGGATCTTGTAAGAGCCTGTAGGACTCGAGGCAACTCCCAGGAAGGGTACCGATGCACCACAGGAGGTCTGGTATTGGTTACACCCTTGATAAAGGATCGGACCGCTGGATGATGGGATAGCGGCGTGGAGTTGGTACAGGTGAACACCGTAGAAAGCGCGGCTACCTGTCTACGGATAGTGTTGGGCGCTAAGCCCCTATCCACCCCATCCATGAGATATTCCAGAACTCCCGGAATAGTGACGGAAGAAAGAGATAAACCTTTGTTGGCACACCAGTCACAAAAGTTCCTCCAAGTGGCATCGTAAATCCAGTTTGTCGCCGGCCGTCTTGAAGCCTGGATCATAGTAATTACTCTTGAAGAGTAAGATCCCCGCATTAGGAACTGGCGTTCAGATGCCATACGGCCAGTTGGAGCCACTGTGGATCCGGATGCCGTATGGCTCCCTGTGTTAAGATTATCCGCTCTGGAGGAATTTTCCACGGGGGAGCTACGGCGAGATTCACGAGATCCGCGAACCATGGTCGCCTCGGCCAGTGTGGGGCCACAAAAATCAGCTCTGCTTGTTCCTGCAACAGCTTCCTGATGACGGCCGGGATCAAAGGAAGAGGAGGGAATGCGTAGAGGAGGCCTTTCGGCCAAGGACTGCGAAGGGCATCCGCTCCCTCCAAACCCTGGGAAGGGTACCGAGAGAGAAACCGGGGAAGCTGGGCGTTTGCCGGGGAAGCGAACAGGTCGACATTGGGTCGACCAAACCGGTGAGTGATCTCTCGAAAGAGACGGGGATGCAAGCGCCACTCTGAGTGGTCTACTGTAGACCGACTCAGGAAATCCGCCTGGCGGTTGTCCACCCCCAAAATGTGTTCCGCTTTTAGGGACAGAAGATTTCTCTCTGCCCATACCCCCAGTAATTGTGCCTCCGACATTAGGGCCTGAGATCGGGTTCCGCCCTGCCTGTTGACGTGGGCCTTTGCCGCCACGTTGTCCGTCAGGACTAGCACGTGGCGGCCTGCCACTATCCTGTGGAAATGGCGAAGTGCCAAGTGTATGGCCCTGAGTTCCAGCCAATTTATGTTTTGTTTGAGATCCCGTTTGGACCACTGTCCCTACGCTAAATGATGTTGTAGATGCGCTCCCCATCCGAATAGACTGGCGTCCGTGGTCAAGGTTATGCGAACCGGTTCCCTGAACATGGATCCTTTGGCCAACGCCGGGGATAGCCACCAGAGAAGGGAAGTAAGGGTCTGAACTGGGACCTGCACCCTCTGTGGAAAGCAGGCTTCTCCCCGCCTCTGATAAGGGAGCAAAAACCACTGGAGTTGTCTCGTGTGAAGTCTGGCCCAGGGCACTATAGCGATGCAGGAAATTAATTTTCCCAACAGCTGTGAAAGAAGGAGCAGGGTCACCCGCTTTTCCCTGCGCACCTTGGAGACCAACGTGCGTATGCTGGCTCGACGCTCTTGAGATAGAAAAACTTGACCCAGGTTGGTATCTATTATTGCGCCCAAGTGTAATAGCCGGTTGGTTGGGGTTAGGTGACTCTTTTGAAAATTGATCAGGAACCCATGATCCTGGAGTGTTCTGATCGTCAGCTTGACGTCCAAGCAGGCGTTCAGTGCCGAGGACGATTGAATCAGAATATCGTCCAAGTAACACTGGAGGCGTACCGGAACTAATCTCAGTTGTGCGGCAAGGACTGTCAGGATTTTTGTAAAAACTCTGGGGGCTGATGACAGGCCGAATGGCAAGGCCTTGTATTGATAATGGTGGTCCGCATACGTGAATCTGAGAAATCGCCTGTGAGCCGGATGTATGGGGATGTGGAGGTAGGCTTCTGACAAATCTATGGACATGAGGAAATCCCCCGGTCGAATGCTGCCTAGAATCGAATGAAGAGTTTGCATTTTGAACTTTTGGTACACTAGGAACGAGTTGAGGGCCTTGAGATCGAGTATTGCCCTCCATCCCCCTGAGGTCTTGGGAACTACGAAGAGGATGGAGTAGAACCCGAGACCTCTTTGATCTGGTGGTACCTGTTCTATTGCTTCTATGGTGAGTAAATGTTGAATGGCCTCTTTCATGAGACCTTGTTTTACGGGATTTCGTGATAGGGGGCAGGCTATGAAGCGCCGTGAGGGAGGAGCCAGGAATTCTAGAGATAGACCGTCTCTGATGGTGGTGAGAACCCAGCTGTCTGTGGTGGTACTTTCCCATTTGTGGAAGTAATGTGTCAGCCTTCCGCCGATGGGAGGAGTCCGCCCCAAGTCACTTAGTCTTTCGGAAGGGACGACCTCCCCTGCCTCGGAAAGGTCGCTTGCCCTGGAATTGTGGCTTTGGCCTGTCCCTGTAGCCGGACCGGTCTGAGGAGCGGTCCGGCCCTGCTTGAAAGGGCCGATACCCGCTCCAGGAATTTCGGTCTGAACTAGACCTAAATGACGGGCGTCGATTGTATGGAGTAAAACGTCTGCCCGTCCTTTTGGAAAGGTGAGAAAGTACCTTCTTTTTCTCCTTGTTTTCAATCAAATAAGGAGAGAGTGCCTTGCCAAAGAGGCGACCACTCTGATACGGTGCAGCTGCTACCCGCCATTTGTGTTTGGTGTCGGCCCTCCAATTTTTTAACCAGAACAACCTACGTGCAGCTACGTTGGAGGCTATGGCTCTAGCCGAATAAGTGGCCGATTGCAGGGACACGTCTGCCATATATTCCAGAGCAGCTTTCAACTTAGTGACATCCTGGTGTACCCTCAACTCATCTGGGGAAATCCTGGCCTGAAGCTCACGGAGCCATATCAATGAGATCCTGGCGAAGAAAGTAGTAGAAGTTGAAGCTCTTATCGCCAATGCCGACGCCTGGTGAGTTCTACGCAAGGAAATCTCAGATTTCTTGTCCTCAGCCTTAAGGGCCTCAGACATATCCCCTGGGATCTTGGTGTCTGATAGAATGGGGGAGAGAGACTCATCCACTCCCGGGACCTCTAAAGCCTCATTGAGGGAAGGGACCGTATCCAAGAGTTTACGGTCTATACCCCCAAGAGCTGAGAAGGTACCAGGGGATCCCCATTGTTCTTCAATGGATTGAAGAAACATGGGGGGACAAGGAATCTGTTGGTTCTTTGTGATAGGCTTCTGGAACAGTGGATCAGAGCTCTGTGCAGAGTCCTGATCGGCTGTTTGGGGCTTCACCGGTTCAATCTTCCCGGTGACGCAGGCCTTGCGCAAGAGGGAAGAAAATAGAGCCGGGTTAAATACCCCAATCAGAGGAGTGGCCTCCGTATGTGCGTCCTCATCGTCTGACCACAGGCCCTCCACGAGGACCTGCTCGGAATATTCCGAGATCACACTTCCCTCAGATCGCAGTGGAGAGGCCGGATCTGGGGGCTCATAATCCCTAGGATGTGTAGTTCCTCCAGATGTGGAAGGGTGAGAAGTCCCTGGGATCGGAGGTGTCTTCCCAGAAGATGCCATTGCCTGAGCCACCGCCTGTGAAATCATGGCCTGAAGCTGGGCGGTGAAAGATGGATGCTCCGGGGACTGGAGACCCGCCGCCGTCGGGGTGAATGATGCCGACGGAATTTGAGGGGGGGCCACAAAGGAAAGTTCACCCTGGTTGTCACATGCTATTAGGGATGTGCCCGGATCGGTGGTCGGATCTGGGTCCTGGATTTGCATCCTCAGACCTTGTTCAAATAGGGACAGATGGTCCCTACTGTATCCAGGCGAGGGTCCCTGATCGAGAGTGTGCTCTGGGGACCAAGCCCGTGGAAGGGGAGAAGGTCGTAGACCCTCTGATGTGGATGCAATGGGGAGGGAAGTGGGAACTGGTTGTACCTCCGTTGTGCGTTGTTGGGCTTTGGAAAATTGTCGTTCCAACGCTCTATGTCTGCTGCCTGCCTGCTTCTCTGCCGTCTTAGAGGTCCGTTTGACCTTGGCCTTGGCTTTTGATGGTGCTTCCTGGTTGGGCGACTTGCGCTTTGCATTTCCACCAGAGGTGGAAGCCTGTGGAGCGGTGTTATCCGCCATAGTACACTAACAAGGAGATAACAGGAGTTTACCAGGAGATCCCTGGATCCGTCCTGATCTGCAGGAGACAAGGCTACGGCCCACCAAGATGGGACAGGCCTGCACGAGGGTCTGTGAGGTCCGGCCACCGACAAGCGCGGAGTCACACCACGCGATATAAGCCGCGTTCAGCCCCAGGGAGCTGTCCCGTTCCCTAATCAATGAACAATTGATGGTTTGTATGTATTATGATTAATAATGATTAATTAATTATTATTTTTTTTTTGTAAATATATATATTTTTTTTTAATAGGGAACCCTCGTGCCTCACTTAGTGGCGGCCTTTAGGACAGCAACTGGCCAGCCACCAGATGCAGACAGCGGAACAGGCAAGCAAGTCACAGCAGCCCAAATTAATTCACTGAATGAATAAGACCAGCAGGCAGGAATGCGAATAAATGAGGAATAATATCCTGAGGGAGGTATGCCACAAAGAACTCTCCCTGTCAGCCACGAGGCTGATTGAAAATGGCGTCTGCCAGGGGTGGGGGTGGGGGTAAAGGAGAGAAGCCCAAGGGCCAGATCCAATATGGGGAATAGGATCCCTTATGCCCCCACGTAAGGTTGCCTCTCTGAGAAGGCTGAATTATAAAGGATCCTTGTATAAGTATTTAATATTACCAAATCCAGTCAGGAGGAGAAAGATCGCGCGGAGACCCAAAATGGCAGCCGCGACGATTCGAGGCTATGATTGATTGCCTTTTGTTGCTTCCAACGGGGGGGAATAGGAGCCCCTATGTCCCCGCGTAATGAGGCTCTAAAGAGCGAGGGGATAGTTGGAGGAAGCCCCTCGTACCGAATCCTAGGCTGATTTTATTTATTTTTAATTTAATTTTTAATTTTTATTTTTTTTTAATTTTTTTGAAGAGGTCGCGATCGCGCGGAGGCCCAAAATGGCGGCCGCGCCAATCCAAGCTAAAGGAAACTATCCCTCTTCGTTTTAAATTGCTCACTCTAGGGAGAAAACAGAAACTACCAGAAGAGTGCTAATCGGCTTGGGAGGGAAGGCAATCAGAACATAAGGAAAACGACTGGTAAAGGAAAACGAAGGTTAGGATGCAAAGTCAATAAAGGAGGGGGGGGGCGATCGCTGCACTGCACGAGGCAGCGATCGTAGTGAACTGCGATCTAACGGCAAGGGCTTGCCTGGGAAGGAAAGGAAGAATCAGTGCAGCTCTGAGTAGAGCTGAACTATTTTTCCCCCCCACAAGGAAATGTAAAGAATCCACGGATGGAATATTACTACCTGAACTCTGACTAAATCGGGAGCCAAATTTCACGTGTCTTCAGGGCTGAGACCAAAAGAAACTGGGGCATGGTCAGACCCTGAAGGGGCGTGGCAACTTTGTTTTGGTCTGATTGGGCTAGAGGACTTATAACACCCATCCGTGGATTCTACATTCCTCCAATTGCTGGAGAATGAAATCTTATAAGCCAGCAACTTTCTTTGTCTATGTTGCCAATCTCAGACCCCCGAGTTTTAGGTACAAATAGTTGGGAGTGGGAAAAAGCAGCTGTTCAGAGGAAAGGTCTTTAAAGTTACTGTGTACATGCAGAAGTACTTTAAATCCTGCACACTATACATGAAGAAAATTGAGCTGATGCAAAAATTTTATCAGTGAAAAACATTATTCCCATAGGATGGAGTTAAATCAACAATTTTAAAAGGTAAATCATTCTACTATGCTTCCCGATCTGTAGTTTTTTTCAGGCAACTGCTTTAATTATAATTTTCAGAATGTATTTTAAACTATTGTATGATTATTATATTCTGCATATAAACCTGTGTAGATCACATGTGATTTGATAATTAATTAAATTTCTGTCATCAAACTGAATCCCTGAACAGACTTAGAAGCAATCAATTTTACATGATTTTGAAAGTCAATTCTATTGGGAGATTTAACTGACTTGCCTTCAAACTGAATGTCCAAACTGAATTTTTGCATAACTATATTTGGCAAGACACTGTGTTTTTAACTCACTCCATGCTTACAAGTAATACTACTTGAAATTGGATCTCAAGAACTGTACTAATTCCACACACTCAAAAAACCATGTAAGCTTGTTTTCTCTAACAACAGCCTTCTCACACACGGCTAGCTAATTCAGAAACTAAAGAGAGTGTCAATAGGAGTTTGCAACGTGACATGACCATCTCTACCTAAAGTTGAAAAACACATTATTGGGCATTTTGGATTATAGCCATTCTTGCTATAAAAGCCCCAACTGTATGTCCAGAAAGATTAAAATTAGGTACTTTGGATATATGTGCATTATCTTTCTAGTAACAATATGGGAGTTTTTCTAAAAGAGACAAAAATATCAAATGGAAAACAGCTAAATAGCCCAACCAGGAGCAACTGCTAAGACAGCCTTATCTCATTACTGAATGCTGTCATTGTGGCTTACCTTCAGAATCAGCATATATCAATCAATAGGCAATATGTAGCTACAAAAGTAGCAAAAAACAAATAGAAATAACTTTTAATTTTCTATAATTGGAATTAGAAATTACTTACCTTTACTTCATCTGCCCGTCTGAACCTCTTGAGCTGTCTAAGCCTCATATATTCTGATTTTACACGCTTCCTCCAACAAATTGGTCCTTTCTCAGATTTCTTTCCAGTCTGACCCATAGTTATCCCTGAAAAGAATAAAACGTGGATGTAAAATCAAACTCAATCAGCTTTCAGTGGCTGATGTACATGTATGCCACTGATTATGTAAATAATGTTTATATAAATAAGAAATGTCTGTGTAAATTAGGTGATATGGACATATCATGTCTACAGTTGCCAGCACTCTTTTCCTCCTTGTAAGTTCAAATCATACGTACAATACTGTTCATATTCACCCCAAAAACAGTTACTCCATTCTAATGATACTGGATTCAAGAAACCATATTTGTAGCAGACAACTTGTGATAGCTGCTATTTGTAATTTCCAATACTATCAACATTTGAATCATCTATGCTCTATGAGAAAAGGCTGCCATTAAGCTTGCTATTATTGTAAGGAGCTGCCTCAACTAGGTCTCCCAAGAAAGCAGAACTCTTGAAACAGGCATTGTCTCAAAAGGAACTTTTATTTGGAGCTACTGATAGCAAGGAATCAAAGTGAGGTCTGAGGAAAAATCCTGTGCAAGCAATATATCAAAAGCAATATTTGTTACTCCTCCCCCCAGGATCCCACTGTCTGTTTGAATCTCAGCCAATCCATAGGTGGCATATTGTTTTGGTAACTGGCTCCTTCGGCACGCTCTTCAAGGTCTCTCTCGGTTTTGTTTCCCTCTGGCTCCAAGTGCAAACCGTCTTCCAGATAAGGGTGTTATTCAGCTGCATTCCTTCCCCTGGGGGAAGGGCAGAGTGGCAAAGCAGTGCAAAGCATCCCCCAAAGCATCCCCCCTCCCAACAGAATGGCAGGCCCCAAAAAATGTTTATAGAAACATGTATAGGATAGAAGGAAAATTATTCATTTTGGGGGGGATCTGACATACAGCCCCCCTAGAAAAATTATGGATTTGTCGTAGGCTCTTAGGGAGCTCTAATTCAACAGTCACTGGGTTGATGATACGTTTAACAGGAAAACGTCCCAACAAATTTAGGACCCATTTTTTGGGAGGGCTGTAGAGATTGTAAATATTTAGTAGAGAGGTAAACTTTATCTCCTACATTAAAAGGTTTGGGCTCCGCCCTCTTTTTGTCAGCCTGAGCCTTATAGGCAGCCCTGGCCTCATCCAGAGCCTTTCATACCACAGGCCAGGTATTTTGCAACTGTTTAATCCATTCCTGCAGAGAAGGAATGTCAGGTTCCTTAGTGAGTTCGGGCATAGGGACAAAAGTTTGACCATTTGCAACCTGGAAAGGAGTGAAACCCGTACTCGAATGCACAGCATTATTATAAGCAACCTCAGCAAAAGGCAACAAATCAGTCCAATTGTCTTGCTGATAGTTGATGAAGCATCTAAAGTACTGTTCTAGAATAAAGTTCAGTCTCTCTGTCCCACCATTCATTTGAGGGTGATGACTAGATGACAACACTTGGCTAGAACCCAGCAGGTCCAGAAAGGCCTTCCAGAACTTAGAGGTAAATTGGACCCCCCTATCTGAAATAATATGTTGTGGGGCCCCGTGAAATCAATAAATGTGTTCTACAAAGAGTTTAGCCAGGGCTTTAGCAGTTGAGATCTTTGGGTACAGGATGAAATGGGCCTGCCTAGAGAACAGGTCCATAACCACCCAAATAACTTTATTCCCTGCACTTTCAGGAAGCTCCACAATAAAATCCATAAAGATCTCTCTCCAGGGTGCTGAAGGGCTCGCCACTGGCTGAAGCAGCCCTGGTGTTTTCCCTTGCTGCCGCCACTTTGCTGCGGCACACATGAGGCAGCTAGCTACATAGTTCTCTATGTCCTTTTTCAAAGAAGGCCACCAGAATTGTCTCTTAAGAAGGTGTAGGGTTTTGATGAACCCAAAGTGTCCAGCTATTTTTGAGTCGTGCCCAGCTCACATCACTTTTAGTCTTAGAGCTGCCGGATCATACAATTTCTCTCTGACCCAAGCCAGGTCGTCTTTTATTAAACATAAGTTCTTATGGTTTCAAAACCACTCATCGGTTTCCAATGCTTTCTTAAACTCTTGGGCCGCCATTTTATCCAGTGGCATTGTAGCCCTGGTTTGCGCTCTGGTAGTGACAGGTGCTGCTAACTGTTTGGGGGTCAGCATTGGTTTAATTACTTCAGATTTTACACTGTTATATTGCAGCATTCTAGACAGGGCGTCTGCCAGAGAATTCTTCCCCCCAGGAAGGTAATGAATCGTAAAGTTGAATCAGTGGAAATGCTGAGCCCACCGTGCATGCTTAGGGGGCAGTTTCCTAGGGGTTTTCAGTGCTTCAGGGTTCTTATGATTAGTCCACACCTGGAGGGGTGTTTTACTCCCTTCTAGGAAATGTCTCCAAGTTAGGAGAGCCCATCGTACAGCATAGGCCTCCTTCTCCCAGGTCGCCCACCTTTGCTCTGCTTCAGATAATTTTTTTAAATAGATTTTATTATTTTTTTAACATAATCATCATTAATATTTGGTAAACAGCATGTTGTCTGGGTTTATATTTACAAACAATCAATAACAATTAATTTCTATAATTCCATACTCCACATAATAGCTTTCCTTGATTTTCTCTTCTTCCAATAGTATTCTCTTTTATCAACCTTAAATTAGTACATTTCTTAGTAATTTTAGTAGATAACAATTGAATATAGACATTTTTCTAGTATTTCTACAAGTAACAACCACATCAATATAAATCTTCTTTTCTAATTAATCATCTTAATCACCTTGTCATAGATCCTGTTTTTAAAGTTCTCTTTTAAATTTGTTTTCCCCGCAATGTTCAAAAAACATTTTCCCTGTTAAGATTTTCTTAGAGTTAATTACACTTAAGTATTTAAGTCTTTTTCCTCATACAAGCCATCCCAACACTTTTACATTTCTCATATCTTAAAGCAAAAACAAAAGAGGAAAAAAAAGAAATAATATACTACTTGAAAAACATGTCCCTCTTAAGCTAAAATACATTTATGTCCAAAAAAATTTCTATTCTTTTTAAACATATTCAAACCAATATTTAATCTTTAAGTATTCCTTCTAATAAATCTACAGCTAATCTTTTAAAACTATTCAAAACGTTATTAAAATTTTCTCAAAATCCATTATCCTTAAGTGTCTAAAACATTTCCCTCATATAAATCATCCCAACATTTTTTATTTCTCATATCATAAACAAAAAATACTATATTGCTTTTCTCATATCATAAACAAAAAATACTATAATGAACTAAAATTCATTTATATCCAAAATTTTATTTAACCATATTCAAACAAGTGCTTAATCTTTAAATATTCCATCTGATAAGTCCATCATCTAATTTCTTAATTTTAACTTTAGCCTTTTTTTTGGCAAGCATCTTTCCAAATCAGTGTGCTCTGCTGAACCAAAGGATCTTCCCATAGTTTTGTAAATATTGTTGTAGGTACAAGAGATGAGTCAAGTAAGCTGTTTGTGTGGAGATGCTTCGCCCCATTATATTCCTTGAAAATCTTTTTCTTTCTTTCTCTCATAGTTTCTCTTATCATTTTTTGTCTCTCCAGTTCTCATAGTTCTCCTGACAGCTCTGTAATCCATTTTATCGAATCTTTTTTCTTGTCCTTAGACTTATTTTGCAATCTTGAAAAATAAGTTGTCTTTTCCATGTCCAATATTTCCTGCAAATTTTTCACCACCTGGGTGGGTTAAATCATAGTTCCTTCCATTATTAAATTTCATCTTTAAGCCTCTTTCCTCTGGTTTATGCTCAGTTATCTGCTTTACTTGATCGCTCTCTTTTGTTGTTTTCTGAGAGTTTGTTTGTTGTGAAGTTAAATTGAGGATGTGTTCATTTAAATTTTCAAAATTATTTTTGATTTCCTCGTGATTTGAAGTCATTGTGATTTGTATTAGATGTAACATAGCATACATTTCCTCCTGGAAAGTATTTGTCTTCTCTTGATATGTTTTTTCTGCAGACCTCTGATGTTCCATGATAGCCAAAAATCAAAGTTTTCCTTTCTCTGCAAACAGCTTTAAAGTCACAGTTCAATAAGTATTTATAATCCAGGAAGGTCAATTTTTTTTGAGTTTTATAGTTCTTGCTTTATAGATAGCCCAAAATGTTTTCTTTTCTTTATTATGGCTGTTCTTTGTTTAGTTAAAACATTGAAGGTCACAATAACAAGTTATCTTTTCCTAGGCTTGCCAATTCCTGTGTTTAGATCAGCCATAATTATGTATTTTCATCCACCACTAGATGTCAGCACCAGTTCATTTTTCAATTTCCAAAACAGGCAATTGCCTTTTATTTTAATTAATAATCTTTTGCCAGGAAAATCTTAACTATTTCCACCAATTTCACACTTACCCAGATTTAAGTCTTATATTTATTTCATTTCAATATGTTTCTTTCCCCCATACAAATTTAATTTGCTCTTCCGTCTGTAGGAGGATGGAGCAAAAATCCCCCTCCTCTCACTTTCAGAGGATTTTTGTTTTCTTGGGTTTTTTTTTCCAGGAGATCGATCAGGTAGAAGAGAGAGAATCAATATTCTTACCTAGTTCCAGACACATTGTTTACGATCAAGCTTAACTTAGTGCTTTTTGGCTTCGGCTGCTTGTAGCTTGGGCTAGACTCTGGAGTGACGCTAGCCTTTCTTCTGTTGGTTTCTGGAGGGCTTTCCCCAACTGACTGGATCGACCGCCGACTCTCCACGGTCAGCGGGGCTTCCTTCCTTCTTTGCTGCCTCTTCGGGGTGACTTTTGGCCCATTTAGGGTTCCCAAACAAAGAAGAATCGGCCGTAGGGTGAGGAGCCCCGCGATCCCTTGGCTACTTGCGCTACAGCCTGTTTCAGATAATTTTTGGGAGGTGTATGCACAGGGTTGTAGCTGGCCCTCCTTATTTCTTTGGAGGAGTACCACCCCATCACTGGCATCGGCCTGAATAACAAAAGCCTCATCCGGATCTGGGTGCTTCAGTACCGGCTCCATGGAAAAAAGTCTCTTTAGCTGTTGTGGTTCCGTCCTGTGAGCCCATCTTATCGGAGGAAGAAGGCTCCGAACATGAAGGAGAGGAGATGACCAGGCCTCTCTCTCCAGGACCCTCCTCTCTGGCAATGCCTCAGGTGTCTCCCGACGGAGAAGAGACTGGTCAGGAGCCAGGTGTTTCCGAGCCGTCGGATAGTGACGAAGATACGTTGTGGCTGGACCCACGCCAGCGTAGGCGAGACAAGCGTGCGCAGCAGAAAAGGAGGAGTGCCAGAGATTAAGCTTAGTCACTGGACCCCACCCCACAGGCTATAAAAGAGAGTGTGGTAGCCATTCGGACTCTGTGACGGACAAAGCTAAATCTCTGGCAAATCACTTTGCACCTTTGGACACAACGCCTATTTGCTGTGGATTTAATTACAAACTGGACTATTCAAACTGTGTTTATTTTTGTCTGTGTTATCGGAGTAAAAAGTTCTTGGCAGGCAGCTATGGAGTTGCTGCCAAGTTCCTTATCAGTGGCGTGGAGTGTTTGAGAAGTTTATTTAACCCTCGGCTGGCTGGTTGGGTGCGTGTGTGAGACGGGGACAGAACATCTTGTCCGTCACCCGAACATAAACCAACATTGACCCACGATGGACCAACAGCTGCAGCAGCAGGTACAGCAGCTGATAGATGCCAATCAGCTCCTGCAGCAGCAAGTGGCACAATTAACTGCTCAACTTGCTTTGGGAAATGCTCCTGCAGCTCCCCCTCCCCCGCCTCCTCCTCTCCGTTCAAGATGCCCAGTGAACATGCCAGATAGGTTTTCTGGGCAGCCGGAGATGTTCCCGGCCTTCATGGGACAATGCCAATTCTTCATGACGATGAGGCCGAAGGATTTTTCGGATGACCGGGCTCGGGTGGCATTCATGATTAGCTCCCTTTCTGGTTCTGCCGCCCGATGGGCCACGCCCCTGTTGCTGCAAAACAGCCCGTTACTATTGGACTATCAGGGTTTTTTGCAACACCTGCGCGTGATGTATGAGGACCCACTCCGCGTTCAGACGGCAGCGAGGCGCATCAAGAACCTCCGCCAAGGGAAACGCGTCCTGCAGGACTATATTGCTGAGTTCCAACTTCTAGGCCAGGACTCGGCTTGGAATGAGGCGGCGCTGATGGATGCCTTCCAGGACGGCCTCTCAGACGAGCTGCAGGACGAACTGGTTCGGATGGAGGTGCCTCTGACCCTCGACGCGCTGGTGACCCAGTGCCTGCGCATCGACGCCCGCCTTCAACGGCGACGGCCTCGTCGGCCCCTTCCAGAACCATCGACAGCTTTGGCACCCTCGCGTTTCGCACCGACAGTGCCCCGGACCACCCCGCACTTTGTGGCAACGGCTGAGGAGACCATGGAGCTCAGAGCAGCCAGACCTCAACTGACGGCCCAGGAGCGGATGCGGAGACGCCAAGGGGGATTGTGCCTCTATTGCGGCGAGGCTGGACATTTTGCCACCTCGTGTCCCAGGAAAAGGAGTCGGGCGCTCAAGCCTGTTCCGGAATCTCGGCGTGATCAGCTGGGAAACGGGCCAGGCCTGGCCTAGGGGAAACTCTGGGCCAGGAACGTAGCCATGTCCCGCCGGAGTCGGCGACTGTGGACTGTGAGCCCCCTCGGCACCTGATTCTGGACACCCGGGTGTTGTTGGCCAACCGGTCGGAGGGGCTTCAGGCGCATGCGCTGGTGGACTCGGGGGCCACGACGAACTTCATGGACCAGGCCTTTGTGGCCCTTTTTAAGGTCCCCTTGGTCCCGGTGGACCCTCCGTTGACGGTCGAGACTATCGATGGGCAGGAACTCGTGGCGGGGCCCATCAAATTCGCTACCCAGCCCTTGCGCCTCGCCATTGGGAACCACGAGGCGATCCAGATCTACGTGACGGCGGACCTTCATTTTCCATTGGTCCTGGGGATGGCCTGGCTTCGGGCCCACGATCCTCAGTTGACAAGGTCGAGAAACGCCATCTCGTTCCCGAGCCTGCAGTGTGTCGACCACCTCCGCCATATCTGTGCCGGCCAGGACGTCGCCACCCTGGCCGCCTCCTTGCCTCCTGAGCTGACGCCCTTCGCCGATGTGTTCAGCGAAAAAGAAGCGGACCGATTACCTCCGCACCGACCCTACGACTGCCCGGTGGACCTGCTGCCCAACGCGCCACTGCCCGCGGCCTGTCTGTTCCATGTCGGAGCCCGAATTGGCCGCCCTACGGGACTTTCTGGAGAAGAACCTGGCCCGTGGGTTCATCCGGCCTTCGTCCTCCCCGCTCTCGGCCCCGGTCCTCTTTGTGAAGAAGATGGGGGACTTACGCCTGTGCTGTGATTACCGGCGCTTGAATGCCATCACAGTGCGGAATCGCTACCCCCCGCCGCTCATCCCGGAGCTGATGGAGAGGTTGCGGAAGGCCTCGATCTTCACCAAGCTCGATCTCCGAGGGGCCTACAATCTGGTGCGCGTGAGAGAGGGGGACGAGTGGAAGACGGCGTTTGGCACCCGATACGGCCACTTCGAGTACACCGTCATGCCGTTCGGGTTGACCAACGCCCCCGCGGTCTTCCAGCACCTGATGAATGACGTGTTCCGGGACATGTTGGACTGGTTCATGGTGATCTACCTGGACAATATTTTGATCTATTCCCGGACCCAGGAGAGCCACCTCCAGCATGTCCGCCAGGTCCTGCAGTGCCTGCGGGAGAACCAACTCTATGCGAAGTTGGAGAAATGTTACTTCTTCCAGACTTCCATAGAGTTCCTCCGGCACATCATCACCCCCGAGGGCATTGCGATGGACCCGCGCAAGGTGGAGGCCTTGCGCAGTTGGGAACCCCCACGTCGGGTGAAGGACGTCCAGCGTCTGCTGGGGTTCGCCAACTATTACCGGACCTTCATCCCGGGCTTCGCCACCCTGACCTTCCCGCTGACCCAACTCCTTCGGAAGAAGATCCCGTTCCAGTGGGGGCCCCCACAACAGCAGGCCTTCGAGGTCCTCAAGCGGGCCTTCGTCACGGAGCCGGTCCTCAGGCATCCCAATCCACACCGTCCGTCCGTGGTCGAGACGGATGCGTCCAACGTGGCGATTGGAGCGGTACTGCTACAGGCCCCGGTGGATGGTGGCATTTTTTTCCCCTGCACTTATTACTCACGGAAACTCAATCCTTCCGAGCGCAATTACACCATCTGGGAAAAGGAGTTACTGGCTATCAAGGCCGCGTTCGAGGCTTGGCAGCATCACCTCGAGGGGGCCCGAAACCAGGTGGAGGTGCGGACGGACCATCGGAACCTAGAGCACCTCACCAGGGCCAGGAAGTTGAACCAGCGGCAGATCCAGTGGTCGTTTTTTGCCCGGTTCAACTTCCACGTCACGTATATTCCGAGCAGCCTCAATCCGAGGGCGGACGCGCTATCCCGCAAGCCGGAATACTTCTGCCTCAAGGACTCCCTTCCCCCACGGACGGTGCTGCCAGCAGAATCCTTGGCCGCGGTCCAGGAACCGGCGGACCTGCGGGCACAGGTGCTGGAAGCGCAGCGCCGAGATGACTGGTCGCAGCAGCGGAAAGCGGAAGTCGGCCCAGCGTCCCCATGGACCTTGGAGGAGGGCTTGCTGAAGCACCGGGGCCGGCTGTACGTGCCCACGAGTCCGCTCCGAGCCGTCATGAACCAGTGCCATGACAACCCCGCGGCGGGGCACTTCGGCTTCTTTAAGACATTGAACCTGGTGACGCGGACTTTTTGGTGGCCTCGGGCACGGCATGACGTGCACGCATACGTGATGTCTTGTGTGACGTGCCGACAGGCCAAAACAGCGTCCGGCCCACGTCCTGGACTTCTCCAGCCGTTACCGACAACGGAAAGACCGTGGGGTGCCATCTCCATGGACTTCCTGACGGATCTGCCACTGTCCGCCACGTTCACAACCGTCCTCGTGGTGGTGGACATGCTCACCAAGATGGCCCATTTCATCCCGTGCCGTGGACTGCCATCAGCCCGCACCACGGCCCGTCTGTTCCTGCAGCACATCTTCCGCCTCCATGGCCTGCCGGACAGGGTGGTGTTGGACCGCGGGGCCCAGTTCACGGCCCGGTTCTGGAAAAGTCTGATGGCCACGCTGGAGGTGCAGGTGTGCCTGTCGTCGTCGCACCATCCGGAGACTGACGGGGGCACGGAGAAGGTCATCGGCATCCTGGAGCAGTACTTCTGCTGTTTCGTCAACCAGCAGCAGGACAACTGGGCCGAGTACCTTCCCCTGGCAGAGTTCACCTTCAACAACTCCCAACACACCTCCACCCAGATGACTCCGTTCCATGCCAACGTCGGATACCATCCACGGTTTTTCCCGTTATTAATCTCGGATTCCCCTGTTCCCGAGACACAGGACTTCCTCTCGGAGCTGCAGGCGGTGCAGCAACCGGTGTGGCGGCAGCTGATCCGGGCAAAAGAGGACTATAAACGGGTCGCCGACTGCTCCCGACGGGCAACGCCACCGCTGGAAGTCAGAGATCGGGTGTGGCTGTCCACGAAACACCTCCCCACGGACTAGCCGGTGAAGAAACTGGACCACCGCTTTATTGGTCCCTTCCCCGTCGAGGCGGTCATCAGCCCGGTGGCCTACCGGTTGACTCTACCACGCTCCATGCGGCTCCACCCCGTTTTCCATCGGTCCCTCCTGGTTCCTGAGGCCCCAGAGAGCCATCTCCAACGCCCGACGACGCCTGCCCCCCCAGCCGCAGCCGACGAGGACGACACCTCGACGTACGAGGTGGACAGCATCTGGGACTCCCGTTGGCTGAAGGGGCGCCTCCAATACCTCATCGCCTGGAAGGGGTACGGGCCCGAGGATTTTAGCTGGGTGGACGCTTCTTCCGTTCAGGCCCCTGATCTGGTACGGGCCTTTCACGACCAGTTCCCATCCCGACCACATCCCGACCGTCAGACCCGGGGGAAGGGCCCTGCGGTGGGGGATAGTGTTGTGGTTCCGTCCTGTGAGCCCATCTTATCGGAGGAAGAAGGCTCCGAACATGAAGGAGATGACCAGGCCTCTCTCTCCAGGACCCTCCTCTCTGGCAATGCCTCAGGTGTCTCCCGACGGAGAAGAGACTGGCCAGGAGCCAGGTGTTTCCGAGCCGTCGGATAGTGACGAAGATACGTTGTGGCTGGACCCACGCCAGCGTAGGCGAGACAAGCGTGCGCAGCAGAAAAGGAGGCGTGCCAGAGATTAAGCTGAGTCACTGGACCCCACCCCACAGGCTATAAAAGAGTGTGTGGTGGCCATTCGGACTCTGTGACGGACAAAGCTAAATCTCTGGCGAATCACTTTGCACCATTGGACACAACGCCTACTTGCTGTGGATTTAATTACAAACTGGACTATTCAAACTGTGTTTATTTTTGTCTGTGTTATCGGAGTAAAAAGTTCTTGGCAGGCAGCTATGGAGTTGCTGCCAAGTTCCTTATCAGTGGCGTGGCGTGTTTGAGAAGTTTATTTAACCCTCGGCTGGCTGGTTGGGTGCGTGTGTGAGACGGGGACAGAACATTAGCCTTTCAAAAGTGGCTTGGCATTCCCCAGTCCATTTCAGTGGTTGGCTGGGTTTTGGCTTATCCCCGCCTTTGGTCTTCAACAGATTTGTAATGGGGAGCGCAATCTGCATGAAGGAAGGGATAAACTGCCAGTAAAAATTTGCAAAGCCCAGGAAGCTCTGTAGTTGCTCCCTGGTGCGAGGGGAGGCCCACACCAGTACGGCTCGCACTTTCTCCAGGTCCACCTCCACCCCCTCATTTGAGATGCGATAGCCCAAGTAATCAATGCGAGCTTTATGGAACTCACACTCTGAGAGTTTGGCATATAGCTTGGCAGAGCGCAGTTTATTCAATACTGCTCTGACCAGTTTGACACGCTCTGCTTTGGTCTCGGTATAGATTAAGATTTCATCAAGATACACCCAACCCCCCTTGTACAGGTGCTTATGAAGAACCCTGTTAATCAATTGCATGAAAACAGCAGGGGTTCCCCGTAGTCCGAAGTGTAGCACCCTAAACTGAAAACAGCCCAGGGGGCAATTGAAAGCGGTCTTCCATTCATCCCCCTTCCTTATTCTTATTCGATAGTAGGCCTCCCGTAAGTCTAGTTTAGAAAAAAAAAATCCTTTTGATAGGTGTGAAAGCATGTCTCTCATTAGAGGAAGGGGGTACATATTTTCCATGCACACATCGTTCAACCCCCTATAATCCACGCAGAGAAGAGACCCATCCTTCTTTTCCTTAAATAGGACAGGGGCAGCCACCCGTGGTCTGGCAGGTTGAATGAAACCCTGCGCCAACTTTGTGAATGAACTTTCAAAGTTCGTCCAACTCCCTTGGGGTCATGGAATACAACTTTGGCTTTTTGGCACAGTCTGTGGGTCGATGGGGCGGGAGCTCATCTGATCTCTGCTCACTGAACACTTTGGCTAGGTCCCGGTATTCTGGAGGGAGGTTCTCTAGTGCCTGCTCACTGAGGTCGGAGGCTAGTTCGCGGCGTAATCCATGCCTCCTGTTCTCATCCTTGGATGGGGGAGGGACCTCTTCTTCAGGAATTTCAGGTGTCCCTCCCTCCAATCGACTATGGGGTTCCATTTCTTTAACCATGTCAGTCCCAGCACTAGCGGCCACTCTATGCCAGGATCCATGACAAACGCTAAAGTCTCTGAGTGGCCTCCCATTACTAAATGCAGGGGCTTGGTGGCAAAACTGGCCGGGACCCGCTCTGCGATGGACAGGTGATTGGAGTCTTGAGTCTTTTGAGGGGTGCTCCCATTTTCCCTACCAGCTTCAGGCTGATTAGGCAGCAGGTGCACTCCAAGTCCAGCAAGGCTGCTAGCTTTACTTTCTTCCCAGTACCCGGTATGGACAGTTCTAGGGGCACGGTTATTAGGTCGATTGGCCCACTTACCAAGGGGTTGTCCTTGTAGTCACTCTCTGCCACTTCCGAGTTGTCATCTGGTGGAGTCGGAGCTTGACCCTCTGCCCCATGGGCCCGAGAAAGCTCTACGACCTCCGCGGTTCTCAGTGCCAATTCCCTTGGGTGCTGTGAGGCTTTCGTGGATCTCCCACTCTGCTGATGGTCTCCCCACTTTGCTTGCACTTTCCTGTGACAGTCGACTGCTCAGTGGCCTTTTCCGCATTTGAAGCAAGCAGTGGAGCGGGGTTGTGCCTGTAGGGTCCTGGCAGTTTCTCCTCTCCTCTCTGGCTGCGGCTTACTGCTCGTTCTCACCAGGCGGTGCTGGTGTTTGCGTTGATATATTTCCACATGCTCTGCCAATAGGCACCAATCGTACAATCACCCAGGAGCTCCGCGGGTCACACAGGCATTGTACAGGTCTTTGTTCAGTCCATCCTGGAAGCAACTCACCAGGATGTCCTCTGGCCAATTTATTTTTCTTAAGTATTTTATTAATTTTCTATTATTACAATTCGTTAGTGCTTAATGAATGTGTTGTCTGGGTTGATATGTTTTGCTTAGTAATACAAGTTAAGTTCTTACTCTCTATCCTGTTTTTACAGCCATTGATAAATAAGTTCCATGTTTGAAAATATTCTGTATCCTCTTTTTCTTTAATCCTCAATGTAAGTCTATCCATTTCAGCACAGTCCAGTATTTTCTTAATTATCTCTTCATCCAATGGTGTTTCTTCATTTTTTCAGTGCTGAGCAAATACAATGCTCGCTACTGTTAATACATGTAAGTTAAATATACACTTTATCAATTTTTTCTGGAATTATACCTAATAAAATAAGTTCAGGTTTAAAGTCTATGTATTTCCCTAACATCTTTTCTAACCAAGTATGTATTTTTGTCCAAATTTCTTTTGCTTTAACACACGTCCACCACAGGTGATAATACGTACCAGGATTTTGATTACATTTCCAACATTTACTAGACATATTTTTAAACATTTTTGCTAATCTGACAAGTAGTAGGTGCCATCTATAAAACATTTTATATAGGTTTTCTTTATACGAAGTTGCCATTGTCAATTTACATGCTTGGTAGTATAAGACCCAATACGGTAGTCCAAATCCTCCATTTTCTTTAGCTTCCTGTAGCATTTTCAGTTTAATTCTGGCTTTCTTTCCTTGCCAAATAAATTTCGAGATGGGGCGTTGTCTTACCTGAACGCCTTTTCTCAGCATGAAGATGTAGCCTCCACCAATGGGTTATCAAAGCCTTCCTGCTCAGTTTAGACTAAGACCAAACTTTAGCCACGCCTCCCTTAGGCGGTTCTTTCCCAGTTTTGACGAGGTGAAGCATCCATGCGGTCTGACACAACTCCTCCTGAAAAAAATTCGCCTAGACCAACTAATAAGGGTGGGTGTGGAGGCTACATCTTCATGCTGAGAAAAGGCGTTCAGGTAAGACAACGCCCCTTCTCCAGCATGATAGATGTAGCCTCCACCAATGGGACATACCCAAGCCACCCATGTCCCCGTCGGGAGGGAAGTCTAGGCTTGTGATTCGTGAGTAGAAACCACCTGCTGCAAGACCCTCCTGCCGAAGGAAGCATCTGAAGCAGCGAACTGATCAAGCTTGTAATGCCTTATAAATGAAGAGGGGGAAGACCAGGTGGCTGCCCTACAAATCTCCTCAACCGAAGCCTGGGTAGACCAGGCCGCAGATGTGGCTGCGCTGCGCGTCGAATGAGCTGTGATGTTAGCCAGAACCGGAAGAGACTGAGCCTTATAAGCATAAGAGATGCACGCTCTGATCCACCTTCCAATGGTTGAAGATGACACCTTCAGACCCATGGAAGAAGGTTGGAAAGACACGAACAGTGCCTCCGTTCTGCGAAAAGGCTCAGTTTGCTTCACATAATGATGCAAGGCCCTACACACATCTAATGTGTGCCATAATCTTTCCAGACAATGAGACGGTCGAGGACAAAAATCCGGGAGAACCAGATCCTGAGACCTATGGAACCAGGTATTGACTTTCGGAATGAAGGAAGGATCCAATTTGAGGACCACCGTCATCCAGAAATTTACATAGATCACTCCTGATCGAGAGCGCGGCCAGCTCAGAGATACGTCTTGCCAATGTAATGGCTACCAAAAAGGCGACCTTCAGGGAAAGAAGGTGTAAGGAACAAGATCTAATGGGCTCAAAAGGCGACCCCGTGAGAACTTGCAATACCTTAGGCAAGTCCCACGTGGGATATCTATGTACCACAGGAGGAGCCGTGTTAACAGCTCCCCTAAGGAATGCCCTAACTGCCGGGTGATGCGATAGCTGCATCTGATTCTCACAAGTGAGAACCGAGGATAATGCTGCAATCTGCCTGCGAATGGTATTATGAGACAGTCCTTTGTTCAGGCCCTCTAAGAGGTAGTCTAAGAGGATCGGGATGGTGACAGTCAACGGGTCAAGTTTTCGAGTGTTACACCACACGCAGAAATGTTTCCACGTGGTATCATAAATCCTATTAGTTGAAGGACGTCTGGAGGCCTGAATTACAGTAATCACTCCAGATGAATAGGACTGTTTGGCTAAGCTCTCCCGCTCAAGTGCCAAGCGGCTAATTGAAGCCACTGTGGATCTGGGTGTTGGAGCTGACCCTGACTGAGAGAAATGAGATCTGGTGGGATCTTCCACGGTGGGGAGATCGACAGATCCATGAGGTCGGCAAACCAAGGCCTCCTTGGCCAGTGCGGGACCAGCAAGATTAATTCCGCCTGTTCCAAGAGAAGCTTTCTGATGATAGCCAGAATCAGTGGAAGAGGAGGGAATGCATACAGAAGCCCCTTGGGCCAGTTGCTGCGGAGAGCATCCATTCCCTCCGCTCCCCCATGACGGAAACCTCGTGAAGTATCTGGGCAGTTGGGCGTTTGTCGGCGAGGCAAACAAGTCCACCTGAGGTTGACCGAACCTCTCCACTATCTCCCTGAAGAGGGCTGGATCCAAGCGCCACTTCGAGTGGTCTACCGTTGCCCTGCTCAGAGAATCGGCCTGACGATTCGCCTCTCCGGATATGTGTTCTGCACAAATGGATGCCAGATTGGACTCTGCCCACAGACCCAGAACCAGGGCCTCCTGCATGAGGGACCAAGACCTGGTCCCCCCTTGCCTGTTGACATGAGCCTTGGCTGCGATGTTGTCCGTCATTACCAGGACATGTTTTCCCGCTACTATGTGGGAGAATTGGCGAAGTGCCAGGTGTACTGTCCTGAGTTCTAGCCAATTGATATTGTGAGTGAGATCGGACTGAGACCATTTGCCCTGTGCCATGTGTGTCTGTATGTGTGCGCCCCATCCGAACATACTGGCGTCCGTGGTCAGGACGAGCCTGTGAGGTTCCTTGAAAAGTGATCCCCTGTGAATGGCTGCCGACACCCACCATTGGAGTGACAGTAGTGTGTGATGCGGAACTCTCACCTTTCGTATGGAAGCACTCATGTTCCGCTTCTGGAAGGGGAGTAGGAACCACTGGAGATGCCTGGAATGAAGTCTTGCCCAAGGTACTATTCCCAGACATGAGATCATCTTTCCCAACAGCTGAGACAGCTGGACCAGTGGAACCACCCTGCCTCTCTGGACCTTGCAAACCAAAGATTTGATGCTGTCCTTGCGTTCCTGGGAAAGATAAACCCTGCATAGGTTTGAATCTATCACCGCCCCTAGATGCAAGATCCAAGTGGTTGGAGTGGTGTGGCTCTTTTTGAAATTCACGGAGAAGCCGTGCCTCTGAAGAGTCCTTATTGTGGTCTGTAGATCTATCTGCGCAGAACTGAATGAACTGGACTGGATAATTATATCGTCCAGATAGCATTGCACACGTACCGGTATCAGCCTGAGATGAGCCGCTAATACCGCCAGCAGCTTTGTGAACACCCAAGGAGCCGAGGAAAGGCCAAAGGGTAGGGCCCTGTATTGATAATGTCTGTGCGCATGGCAAAAACGGAGGAATCTGCGGTGATGAGGACGGATTGGGACATGAAGATAAGCCTCTGTCAGATCTATGGAGGAGAGGTAATCTCCCCTCCTGATACTGGCCAGAATGGACCTGAGAGACTGCATCTTGAATCTCCTGTAAGATAGGAAGTGGTTTAGTCCTTTCAGATCCAAAATCGCCCTCCAACCCCCCGAGGCCTTGGGGACCACGAAGAGGATGGAGTAAAACCCCTTTCCCCTTTGGTCTAGAGGTACCAGTTCTATGGCCTCTATATCTAACAAATGGGAAATGGCCGTGGAGACTAGCCCGGCCTTGCTTGCGTGTCTTGAGGATGGACACTGGATGAAACGGTCTGGGGGAATGGAGTTGAATTCTAGGGCTAGACCGAATCTTATGGTCTCCCTTACCCAGGCATCGTTGGTGGTGACCTCCCAAGTGTCGCTGAACAGAGTCAAGCGACCTCCTATGGGAGGATCCAAATTGGCGTCACTTAGACCTCCTGTATGGGCGGCCCCCCGCTCCCCTGAAGGAATGCTTGGTTTGGAATTGTCCCCTGGTTCCTGAACCCTGGCGGTCCTGTTGGCGATCCTGTCTGGGGGAAAAGGATTGGGAACCTCTGGGCCAATCCCAGGACTGCCCTGATCGAAAGGGCTGCCTCCAATCCCAAGAACGTCCGGCATGAAAGGACTGCCTGCGAAATTCTTGTTGAGGTCTCCTATCCACCTTCTTGGAGGGGTGAGCCAAGGTCTTTCGTTTGTCCTTCCCTTCAATTAGGTACGGCTCCAAGACCGCCCCAAACAATTGAGAACCACTATAGGTGTCTGTAGCTAGACGCCACCTTGATTTGAGATCTGCCCTCCACTGTTTGAGCCACAACAATCTGCGAGACGCTACCGTGGCCGCGATAGATCTAGCGGAATACTTGACTGAGTGGAGGGATGCATCTGCCATATATTCTGCAGCAGCTACTAGCTTACCCAAAGTTTGGTGCGCACGCACCTGATCCGGAGGAATTAGAGCCTGTAACTCACGGAGCCACATAATGGAAGTCCTCGCGAAAAAAGACGAGGATGTTGCCGCCCTGATGGCCCAGGCTGAGGCCTGATGAGCTCTGCGGAGAGAAAACTCAAATCTTTTATCCTCCACCTTAAGGTTCTCTGCCATGTCTCCAGGAACCGTGGATGTGGAGAATAAAGAGGTCAAGGGAGCATCCACCGTAGGTACCTCGAGGAGGGAAGAGAAAGCAGACGATACATTAAACAGTTTCTTTTCCGTGCTGTTGGGTGGAGGTAGAGTGGCCAATGAAGCCCACTGCTTCTCCACCGTGGAGCGGAAAACAGCTGGGCAAGGAACCTGCTTTTCCTCAACAACCTGTACCGCAAACAAGGGATTTGACTCCTGTGCAGTGGACGTAGATGGTCCAGGCTCCTGCTCTGTGACCAAATTGGCTGTGGTGCAGGCTTTTAACAACAGAGACCTAAATAAAGAAGGATCAAAAAGACCCGATGTTGGAGTCGGATCTGGTGCCACCTCTTCATCCTCTGACATAGGCAAGTCAGCTGTCTCCAAATCCACGGACTCGGCTTCTCCTATTTGAGACGAAGTCTCAGAGATACCTGAGCCTGCTGACTGGAGGTGCTCAGTGCGACCTACGGGCAAGGGTGGAGGAGGAGGAGGTGGAGTCTATGAAATCCCCTGACCCCTGTAAGAAACCATAAATTGGTTGAAGGCCTGGTGCATAAAGGAATTGAATTGTTGTGCCCATAAAGCTTGCTCTGCAAGACCAACACCAGAGGTTGAGGCCTCAGAAGCCTGTAGGGTGATGGAAGCAGGAGGAACAGAGGTGGAAGGTGGAGAAACGGGAAGGGGAGGAGGGAGACCAACCTGTTCAGTTCCCCCTTGAGGAAACCAAGCTATGGGGGCTTGATAAGACGGCACTAGTGGAGGCTCAAATGGAGAACTGTCCAGAGAAGCAGGGGGAACCACTTCAGTTTCACTGGACCTGAGCCTTTGAGCTCTGGAGAATTCTTTCTCCAGTGCCTGATGTCTCCTCGAGGCCTCTCGCTCAGCAGCCTTGGAGGGTTCTTTGGTTAAATGCTTGGTTTTAGCTTTTTTCTTTCCCCCCGTGCTCAAATCAGAAGATCTGCGTTTGGATTGTGCGGGGGGAACATCAGAACCCTGCGAAGTCTGAAGAGTTTCACTATCTGCCATTGTGCACTGGACCTTCCAGATAGGAGAAGCCCTGTAATGGGGGTAAACACGCAGATCAAGTTGTCAGGGCAGGAAGGTTTCCGCGCCCTAAGACAACCACAATGACAAACAGCCAGATTTCTAAAACTGTCCGCCTAGGCCCTGCTGGCACAGCGCCGCGAGCTAATGAGAACAGGTCTATTAAATTCTCCCCAAAATTGAATCTGGCAATAAAATGATTTGAATGATGCAACAGGTATCAAAGAGGGAAAACACCTCCTTTTGATGGAATCCTTATACAAAGAGAGGAATAATTTGTCTTATGAACCCCCTTGAGAGCCCAACACAGTAGGCTATAGTAATCAATAGGCCTGAGATCAGCCTGAAGGAAGGCCTCACCAAGATGGCGACCACACCCAGAGTTTCAAAATGGCGGCCGCGAGTCTCCCCACCGCCTAAAAAGGCGATGCCTGAGTAAGAATTCTCAAATAAATCCTCCACAAGTCGATCAGAGAGACCCACAGGGCCCCAAATTATTCTCCTCTCACCCCCTTAATTTATAAGGCAACAAGAACTTGCGGTTTCGCTGCGCAGGCAAGCTGCGGTCCGATCCTCTCCGGAGCCTCGTGGCCACGAGGCAAGGAGGAAAAGCACTCAGTTGTTCGGCCCGATCTTCAGGAGCGCTCGAATAAATCGCTCCGGAGCGCTCGAATAAATCGCTCCGGAGTGCTCAGGGAACTCCCGTCGCAGCGCCAAACAGCTGGTAGGAGCTAAAGCCGCTACTCCACGGCGAAGCTCCTGGCTATACTAGCGTCCTGGCAGACCCCAGGAACACACGCTCCCAAACTGCCAGAAATCCTGTCTATAACACTTCCTAGTCAGAGTTACAAATCCAAAAAGCTAAATGAAAAAATTCTAATCTCTCTATCCTAAATCTAACCAAATAATTCAGTCTAAATGAGGAGTTATTCAAAGTTGTGTCCTACTGAGCTGAGACTAAGACAAAACTGGAAAAGGACCGCCCAAGGGAGGCGTGGCTAAAGTTTGGTCTTAGTCTAAACTGAGCAGGAAGGCTTTGATAACCCATTGGTGGAGGCTACATCTATCATGCTGGAGAACAGTGTATTCAGATCATCAAAAAAAAATTCTCTATTTTTATAGGTACTGTTTGAAATAGAAAAAGGAATTTTGGTAAAATATTTATTTTCACAGTAGCGATTCTTCCTAACACTGATAGTTCTTTTTCCATTTTTCCAAATCTAATTTTGTTTGATTTAGTAATTTTATATAATTATCTTCTTTTATCGTTGAACATCTTGCTGTTAAATATATTCCCAAATATTTAACTTTCTTCACTATTTGGAAGTCTATTTTTTCTGACAGTTGTTTTTTTGGCTTATCTATAAGGTTTTTAACTATAACTTTGGTTTTTCTCTGTTTATTTTCAATCCTGCTATTTCTCCAAATTCTTCTATCCTTTTCAATAGTTTTATTGTTTTTTTGTTTTTTTATAGCTTCCATCAGTTCCATCATTGTAATTTTTTCATTTAGCATATTTTTAAAGTTCTCTGGAATTTTTGGTAGATTAGCATTTTCCATATATTGTACTATTTTTCCCCGAGAGATTTCTTCTGTATCATATAGTTTTTCATAAAATTCTTTAACTATTTTTTTTAATTGCATCATTTTGAAATTGTAAACCGCCCTTCCCATCTTGCAATTTATTTATTGATTTCTTCTCTCTTTTTTTCAGTTTATAAGCCAGCCAATTTCCCGGCTTATTCGCATTTTCAAAAAAATTTGTTTTGCCCTTTTAATTTGTTGAGCCAATTCCTCTGACTCTATTAAGTTTAGTTTATGTTTTATTGTCTCCATTTGTCTTTTCAGAACTTTCTTTTGTGGATATATTTGTAATTCTAACTCCAGTTTCTTAAATTCTTCCCTTAATATTGTACATTGTTGTTGTTTTTCTTTGTTCTTTTTAGCCATGTATGTTATAGCTAGTCCTCTAAAATATGCTTTTGCTGTATCTCATATATTCTGGATTGATGTCTCTTCTTTTTTATTTTCTTTAAAAAAGAATTCCATTTCCTTTATTGCTGCTTCTACAAATTGTTTATCTTTTAACAGGGATTGATTCAATGTCCATCTTAATTTCTTCTTTACTCCTCTCCAAGTCAGCTTTATGAGATTGTGGTCCGCCCAAATGTTGGGTTCTATCTCAATCTCATGTATGTTAGTTCTTAATTCAGGAGACATCCATATCATATCAATTCTGGACCAAGATTTGTGTCTATTCGAATAGAATGTGTACTGGGTCTTTTGGGGGGTTGTTTCTTTCCAAGTATCCTGTATGCAGATTTCTTCTGTCATTTTAAAGAACGCCTTAGGGAGTATCTTTCTTCCCTTTTTTCCTATTTTACTGCTTCTATAGTCTAGTTTTCTGTCTACAATTGCATTAACATCTCCTATTAGGCAAATGTTTTGGTATTCCATTTCCAATGTTTTCCTGTGTAGTTTTTGATAAAATTCTTCTTGTTTATTATTTGGTGCATATATTGCTACCATCAATATCTGTTTTTGATTTATCATTATTTCTACCATTAAAATTCTTCCTTCTTCATCTGAGTAGACCTGTTTGGAATCAAATGTCTCTTTAATGTATAAGGCTACGCCTCTTTTCTTTTGATGTGCTGATGTAAAATAGAGTTTCCCAATTTTTGGACATTCCAGGAATTTATAATGTTCTATATATATATATATAAAATGATCCTGGTGATCGTAAGTTATTTATTTTATAATATATGTATGTATGTATGTATGTATGTATATGTATATGTATATGCATATGATGTATATGTATATGTATCCCCTAGAGAGACTCCGGGTTGCCAGACTGACGGCTTTTGGGACACCGATGTAGAGGAGGAGACGCGGAAACATGAAGATGCTGAGGCCAAGGGGAGGGGCCGGCTCGGAGCAACAGCGACCCAGATGTACCTAAGGGATAGGAGGGCGACCGGACCAGCTCACCACTCAATGACGGCCCAACCGTACCAGCGAGGGCAACGGAGTGACATTCGGGGCACTAGAGACGATACGGAGGCTGAGAGCATTGGAAATGGGGGGAGGAAAACTGGGTCAGGACGGACTAACAACCATGGGGATGGTCACCTGGTGGATGGAGTGGATGAAAGGGAAATGGAGGGATTGGAGGTACAACCCCATAGAAAAAGGGACGTAGGAAAGGAGTATGGAAAGGGAGACGAGGGCGGCGGTGGCGTCCGGGCCATTGCGGAGATCGAAGGCATCGGGGACAGAGGGAGGGAAGAAGCAGAAGAGACACGGGATAACAACTATAAGAACGATGACTGTGTGGATGTAGAAGAGGGGAGAATGGAAGTAAGGAGAGGGTGCAAGAGGTTGGAGAGGCGGCCCCATAGAACAAGGGATAACAACTGGTGTGTAAATGAGGAGCATGGAAAGGAGGAAGGGGACAGAGAACACATCGCAATAGGACCATCAGACGAGGGCGGCGGTGGCATCCGGGTTGGTACGGAGATTGAAGGCATTGGAGACGGGGGGAGGGAAGAAGCAGAGGAGGCACGGGATAACAACTATAAGAACGAGGATCATGTGGATGTAGAAGAGGGGAGAATGGAAGTAAGGAGAGGGTGTGAGAGGCTGGAAAGGCGGCCCCATAGAACAAGAGATAACAACTGGTATGAAAATGAGTATGGAAAAGAGGAAGGGGACAGGGAACACATCGCAACGGTACCACCAGAACAGGGAAGGAAGGAGTGCGAGAGGGGGGAGGAGTTGAGCGACACGGGGAGCTTGAGTAACCAAAAAAGGGGGGGAAAGAGTCCACCTGGCCCAGAGTTACACGCAGAGATAATGAGCAGCATTACACACGTAGGCAGGGGAGGCAAGAAAAGATTAGTCACCGGCACGAAGGCTGTAATTAGAGCACAGCCCAATCAATTGGGACCAGTGACAAGGTCCAGGAGCCGGGCGCAAACGACGTGTTATCTATAAAAGAACTCTCCCATGGACTGGCATTTAGCCCTGACGATGTCGGAAGATACCGACGAAAGCTTGGTGATTATCTATGATATTAAACTTTTTTAGTTTATTATACTCCTGGTGTTCACGTTTTATTGATTTGAAGATATATATATATATATATATATAGCACCAAAATAACGATCACCAAGAGAGCATCTATAAAATATAGAATTTAATACACCAAGCTTTCGTCAAATACACTTGACATCGTCAGGGTTAAAAGGCAAATGCTGATTGAAGTCTTATATACAATTGCTAAGTATCTGTTTCCGGCTCCTAGAGCGCGTAACCGGCCCCAGCTGATCCTGCCGTTTTCTGGGCGTACTACCCACGTCATCGTTTATTCCTCTCCTTCCACGAGCTTGTGTTCCCTCGTGTATTGTTCCATCCGCCGTTTCAGTGTTGTGTGTATTCAGGGGGTGGGCGTTACCGCCCCTCCTGTATACGGCCCCTCCATCACCTCGTGTGTGACTGCCTCCAAGGGATGCGGGGGGAGGCAAACCATCCCCCCTGCTCTTGCAAATCCGACACCCATTCTGTTCTTGCCTGCCGATCCCTTTGTGCCATAATACGGGTTCTTCCCTCCCCCTCTTGCTATTCTCCTTCTCACCCTCATTCTTATGCGCAGCCCTATGTAACGTATGCCCCCTCCCAGTTTCATCCCTCTCACGTGTCCCCAGAATGTTCTCAGTCGCTGCCCCGTTGATAGCGCTCTCCCGTACGGTCTGTTGCCGGCAAGTTGTTAAATACGCTGGAGGGGGGTGTTTCCCTTCATTCCGTCTTGATCGTGTTACCATCGTGTGCCTGGTGGCGCCGTTAGGAAGTGGTTCCTCCTTACCCTGGTCCTCCGATCTCACCGTATCCCGTCCGTCCCCCTGCCTCCCGGATTCCACTCCATGGTTAAGTATATTGTCTCTCCATTCCAGAGGGAGGTCGCTTCTCATGTGCCTTGACGGCCCTTGCGGTAGCTGCTCACTGGGATCGGTCTGTTGACGGCTAGACGGTGGTTGTGCCTCCGATGATAGGTGATTGGGTGGAGGCGGGTGAAGGTGCCAGGGGGTGTTCTTATTCCGATCATACAGTTTATGGTTAGGTCCTTTTGGGTTATCGGTGCGGTGTCTAGTGCACCACGTTCTCAGAGCTTGATGTGCTGAGCACAAGTCCACATGGCGGTTGATTGAATCAGCTCCTGAGAACCATGCTTCTTTCAGCAAGCGACCCCCCTTCGTGGCATCGTTGGCCAATATTTGAGTGTTCTCAAAGTCAAAGCGATGTCCATGTTCGATCATATAAGTCCAAATCTGGGAATATGGTTCTCCTCGCTTGACTGCCAGTTTGTGTTCTTGTAGGCGTGTTTTCAATCTCTTCGACGTCTCACCTACGTAATTACCCTGGCACCCCATGCAGTCTATCTTATAGACGATTGCCGACCTCTCAGTGGCGGGGAGTTGGTCCTTAGGGCGCATTACTCTAGCCCGCAAAGTC
Organism: Protobothrops mucrosquamatus; assembly: GCF_001527695.2. Classification (NCBI taxonomy): domain Eukaryota; kingdom Metazoa; phylum Chordata; class Lepidosauria; order Squamata; family Viperidae; genus Protobothrops; species Protobothrops mucrosquamatus. Next base: position 75,295 of record NW_015388380.1, read on the forward strand.
TGATTGGGCTTGTGGGCCACTTTTATGTTATACGGTGCTAGTAATCTGGCCGTGGCCTCTGACACATTATTGATGTATGGTAGGGACACCCGTACAGTTCGTGTTGGGGGTTCCTCCTCGCTCTGCCATTTGTTTTGGGGTTCCAACATCATGCTGCAGCGTTTGATAAACCTAGGAGGGTAGCCATTCGTCTGGCAGATACGGAACAGATGTTTCCTTTCCTCTGCCTTTGACTCAGCCGTGCTGCAATGCGATTGTACCCGTTTAAATAGGGTCTTAACACAGCTGGCTTTATGGGAGATCGGATGATTACTATAGTAGTGGAGGATGCGATCCGTATGCGTGGGCTTTCGATAGACTTTGGTGTTCAACGTGCCATCCAACGAGCGCTGGACTAAGACGTCCAGGAAGGCTATCGAGCCCTGGACCTCTTCCTCCACTGTAAATTTTATATCCGGGTATATTGAATTTAATAGCCCCATAAAGTCCTCTTTGCGACAGCGTTTGACGACAACAAAGGTGTTGTCAACGTATCGAGCCCAAAATTTGGGCTAACGGGCCATAGCCTCCCGTTCTAACTGTTGGAGAACCGCCTCTGCCACCACGCTGGATATTGGGGAGCCCATAGGCGTACCTTTCACCTGCTCATTAACCGCTAGGTCCTGGGGAATGGAGGTAAAGAGTGAGGTGACGTCAAAAGAGACCATCACCTCATCCTCCTCCACCCATGGAACGGAGGGTATCAACCGGGCTGTAAGCAAGGAGAATGGACAAGAGGAGGGGGATAGGGAGCAGGGGGCAGCGGAGCCGTCAACGCAGCGAAGAAAGGAGGATGGGAAGGGGGAGGAATTGGAGGATACGGAGAGTTTGCACGATCAAAAAAGGGGGGGAGAGAGCGCGCCGGACCCAAGGCCACAGGCAGAGGCAGCTGACAACACCACACACGTAGGCAGGGGAGGCAGGAGAAGATTAGCCACCGGTGTGAAAGCTATAATTAAGGCGCAGCCCAATCGCCTGGGACCAGTGACGAGGTCCAGGAGCCGGGCGCAGATGATGGGTGGCTTATAAAGGGGCTCTCCCATGGACTGGCACGTAACCCTGACGATGTCGGAAGGATTCCGACGAAAGCTTGGTGTGTATATGTGTTGTGTTATTAAACTTTTTTAGTTTGATATACTCCTGGTGCTCACAGCTTGTTTTGTGAAGATATATATATATATATATATATATATATAAAATATAATATATATATATTTCAAAATTTGGATTGCTAACAAAGAATTAAGGGAGAACTGGAATAGCCATTTCGAACTTTTTAGTTCTTTTCAACCAGACATACCCTTCTGAGATTCGAACCTGGGCTGTCTGCATGTTAGGCAGATGTATTAACCTCTAGGCCACAGGTTCTTTCTCACTTTGTCAGCTATGAGACAGGGGAGAA
>NW_015388380.1:77843-100933 GCF_001527695.2 Protobothrops mucrosquamatus
ATGAGGAGGACAGCAAAAGGGCCCCAGGGAATGAAGGGTAGCAACCGGACTGGTAGTGAGGATTATGGACAAAAGGAGGGGGATAGGGAGCAGGGGACAGTGGAGTTGGCAATACAACGTAGAAAAGATGGTGGAAAGGGAGAGGAATTGGAGGACATAGGAAGTAGGTATAAACAAAAAGGGAGGGGGCAGGGTGCACTGGACCCAAGGCCACAGACAGAAGCAATTAGTAACATCACGCACGCAGGCAAGGGAGGCAGGAGAAAGTTAACTACCGGTTTGAAGACTGTAATTAAGGCACAGCCCAACTGCCTGGGACCGGTGACGAGGTCCAGGAGCCGGGCGCAGATGATGGATGGCTTATAAAAGAGACTCTCTCATGGACTGGCATGTAACCCTGACGATGTCGGAAGGAGTCCGACGAAAGCTTGGTGTAGTTTTGTTTTATGTTTTGTGTTATTAAACTTTTTGATAGTTTGATATACTCCTGGTGTTCACGGTTTGTTTTTGGGAAAATGATTACACCCAGGAGTCACTGTTTTAGTTTTAGTGTTATTAGAAGCATATGTATATATGTATACATATATACATATATAGGCAAAAGACTTCTCTCTCTCCCATATTTAGGCTGACAGGGTGTTCAAAAAAGCACTCATATGTATGTATGTATGTATGTATGTATATGTATATATACATATACATACATACATACATGTGCCAATAATAAATAAATAAAACGAACACCAGGGTTAAAATCATCAAACTATAAGAGTTTAATGCCGCTATACCAACGCCAAGCTTTCGTCAGCGTCCTGCTGACATCATCAGGGCTTAGACAGCCAGTCCATGGGAGAGTCTTTTATAGGTCGAACGTAGCCTGCACACGGCCCCTGGACCTTGTTACCGGTCCTAATTGCATCAGCTGCGCTTCGGCGGTGGTTTTTCTTCCGCTAGTTGTCCCTATCCTGCAAAACTTATCCATACGGCCACCCCTACCTGGCTCATTTGCTCGCGGGCTGGGGGTGGATGGGACGCTCCCCCTTTTTTCTCTCCTCAATCGTGTCCCCTGCCCCACTTGCCCGTGTGGTCCTGCGTTCTTGTTCCTCGCATTGGTCGGGCCCACTTGGCTCGGGATACCCGTTCCCTTTTCTGGACCCCCGCTGGCTTTAGCCACCTCGCTGTCATTCCCACGGGCCTCTCCCTCTCTTTTTCCTGCAGTCGCGCCTCCCGTGCCCCCTATGCCTCCTCGCACTACGCTCCTGTCGTTCCTCAATTCGTCCCATCTGGGCCGGCTAGCCTCATCTTCCTTCTTCGCCTCCTCTTTCCCTTCATCGGCCCTCCTCTCCTCCCCCCCGTATCCGTCTCTCCTATCGGTGCCATCCTGTCTGGGTTGTATCCTCTCATTTCCCTGTCTGCCGTTCTTGGTCCGGTCGCTGGTTCCCGGGGGCCCCCTGCTTTAAACTGGCTCGAGCACGGCGGGGTCGTGGGGTGGGGTGGCCGGGCCGCCGCCGTTGCCAAGGGGCGGCTCGATGGTTTCCTTCTCTCCTCCTTCGTATACAAACCGCTGGGGTGGGGTGGTCGGGATGCCACCGCTGCCGTGGGGCGACCCGGTGGTTCCCCCTTCCCCTCCTTTATGTGCGTGGCCACCTTTGTTAGTTTCCCTGCCCCCCTGCCCGCTTTTGCGCTGCCCCTTCTTCCCTCACTCTCCGTATTCCCCACCTCTTCTTTCTTCCCTCCGTTCCCCCCTTTGGCCCCTTCCTCTTTGCCCCCATATCCATCTCCTCCATGGCTCGGGTGTGCCGGGGTTGCCGGGTGGGGTGATCGGGCCCCCCCCGCTGGCGCGGGGCGGCTTGGTAGCTTGTTCCCCTCTTCCCTCGCATACGAGCGAGTGACTACTCGTCTGAGGCCCTCTTCCTCCCTACCAGTCCTCGCACCTCCCCCCCTTTCTTCTCCCACTGGTCATATCCCCTGCGCCTTCCTTCTCCTTTCCTCTATTCTCCCTGTTGGTCCCCCTCTCCTTGCTCTCGTGCCTATCTCCTCCTCCCTGGCTCGGACCTGCCGGGGTTGCAGGGTGGGGTGGTCGGGCTGTCGCCGCTGGCATGGGGTGGCCCGGTGACTTGCTCTTCCCCTCTTTCGCATGTGAGCGGGTAACCACCCATCCGGGGCCCCCCTCCTCCCTGCCAGTCCTCGCGCTCCCCCCTCCTCCTCCCCGGCCGAACCTGTCTCCCGTATCCTCCTTTCCCTTTCTTTCATTCTCCTTGCCAGCCCCCTTCTCCTCTCCTTTGCCCTCATGCCTGTCTCCTCCATGGTTCGGGCACGCCAGCGCCAGCGCTTTCGTACGCGAGCGGGTAACTACCCGTTTAGGGCCCTCCTCCTCCCTGTCAGCCTTCCCACACACCCCTCTTCTTCTCTCACCACTGACCGTATCCCTCACATCCTCTTTCTCCTTTCCTCTCTTCTCCTCGTCTCCTCTCCCCTTTGTTCCGCAATCATCCTCTCTACCAACGCCACCCTGTCTAGATTGTGCCCTCCCCTTTTTCTGTCTGTCATCCCTAGCTCGGTTACCAACTCCCAGGGGGTTGCCCTGTGCTTCCCGTTGTCTCCAGCACAGCGGCACTGCTGAATGGGGTGGTCGGGTCGCAGGGCGTCCCAGAATGCTCCTCCTCCTCTCTCCCGTGCGCGAGCGGGTAGTCATCCTTCTCCTGGGGTCTCCCTCCTCTCTGTCCGCCTCCGTCCTATTGTCCCCGTATGGTCCAATCCCAGCCAGGTCATCACGATCACTCCTTGCTCCGATGTCTCCAGCCCCCATCGAAGGTATTCGGGGGTCCCCCTCCTCCGTCATCGTCCTGTCCGTGTATGTCTCCTCTCCCGGGCGCCCCCAAATGTTGGGGGGCAGTTGGAGGGGTGGCAGCAGCGTTCCTCCCAGTGTCCCTTATTGATTCCATGGGCGCTCTCGATGCTCCGTTGCAACATTTCCAGCCGGATGGGGGGGGTTTGCCGCCTGTGCTCCAAGCTCTCAGCGCTAAATGCGCTGGACAGAGATCCACATGTCGGTTTATTGAATCCCTGTCTGAGAGCCAGGCCTCCTTAAGCAAACGTCCCCCTTTCGTGCTGTCATTAGCCAATATACGCACATTGTCAAAGTCGAACCGATGGCCAGACTCCGCCATGTGCGCCCATATTTGAGAGTGACTCTCGCCCCGTTTTATCGCCAGCTTATGTTCGTGGACCCTAGTTCTTACCCTCTTCGAGGTCTCCCCAACATAGTTGCTGGAACAGTCCCTGCAGTCGATTCTATACACGACTGCTGACTTCTCCATGTTGGGGAGTGGGTCCTTGGGGCGCATGGCTACGGCGCGAAGTGTCCGGTTGGGTCTATGTGCAACCTTCACGCTGTGGGGCGCTAGTATCCTCGCTGTGGCCTCCGAAACAGCGGTAGGGAGGAAGAGGGCCTCAGACGAGTAGTCACTCGCTCGTATGCGAGGGAAGAGGGGAACAAGCTACCGAGCCGCCCCGCGCCAGCGGGGGCGGCCCGATCACCCCACCCAGCAACCCCGGCACACCCGAGCCATGGAGATGGATATGGGGGCAAAGAGGAAGGGGCCGAAGGGGGGAACGGAGGGAAGAAAGAAGAGGTGGGGAATACGGAGAGTGTGGGAAGAAGGGGCAGCGCAAAAGCGGGCAGGGGGGCAGGGAAACTAACAAAGGTGGCCACGCACATAAAGGAGGGGAAGGGGGAACCACCGGGTCGCCCCACGGCAGCGGTGGCATCCCGACCTCCCCACCCCAGCGGTTTGTATACGAAGGAGGAGAGAAGGAAACCATCGAGCCGCCCCTCGGCAACGGCGGCGGCCCGGCCACCCCACCCCACGACCCCGCCGTGCCCAAGCCAGTTTAAAGCAGGGGGCCCCCCGGGAACCAGCGACTGGACCAAGAACGGCAGACAGGGAAATGAGAGGATACAACCCAGAGGATACGGGGGGGAGGAGAGGAGGGCCGATGAAGAGAATGAAGGGAAAGAGGAGGCGAAGAAGGAAGATGAGCCTAGCCGGCCCAGATGGGACGAATGGAGGAACGACAGGAGCGTAGTGCGAGGAGGCATAGGGGGCACGGGAGGCGCGACTGCAGGAAAAAGAGGGAGAGGCCCGTGGGAATGACAGCGAGGTGGCTAAAGCCAGCGGGGGTCTAGAAAAGGGAACGGGTATCCCGAGCCAAGTGGGCCCGACCAATGCGAGGAACAAGAACGCAGGACCACACGGGCAAGTGGGGCAGGGGACACGATTGAGAGAAAAAAGGGGGAGCGTCCCATCCACCCCCAGCCCGCGAGCAAATGAGCCAGGTAGGGGCGGCCGTATGGATAAGTTTTGCAGGATAGGGACAACTAGCGGAAGAAAAACCACCGCCGGAGCGCAGCTGATGCAATTAGGACCGGTAACAAGGTCCAGGGGCCGTGTGCAGGCTACGTTCGACCTATAAAAGACTCTCCCATGGACTGGCTGTCTAAGCCCTGATGATGTCAGCAGGACGCTGACGAAAGCTTGGCGTTGGTATAGCGGCATTAAACTCTTATAGTTTGATGATTTTACCCTGGTGTTCGTTTTATTTATTTATTATTGGCATGGATGCACCCAGGGATCATGTTTTAGTGTAATTATCAACATACATACATGTATATATACATGTATGTATCTCAAAACCAAAAATAACATTGACCACCAAGAGAAGGTTAAAATATTTAAAAGCATTTAAAACATTAAAAGCATTTAAAACATTTAAAATACAAGGCAACCAAGCTTTCGTCGGGCACTCCCGACATCATCAGGGTTGAAAAAAGGCGGTTAAGGGTGGAACTTATATGCAGCCCTCAAATGCCTGTATGTATGTATGTATGTATGTATGTATGTATGTATGTATGTATATGTATATATATTGTCTATATGTATATATATATAGGGGTTTTAATTACTTTTAAATTTGACATTCTTAAATATTTCATTTTAATCAAATTTTAAATTAGGTGTAATATGTTAGCTTTTTATCATTTGTCAGCCGCCCTGAGTCCGAAAGGAGAAGGGCGGGATATAAATACAATTAATAAATAAAATAAATAAATAAAATGTATATATATATATATATTGTCATTTGTCTGATTAACGAAACACTTAAAAGGACTTTCAGGCATATTTTTCCTAAAAGCATTTATTAAGGTTACAGAGATGTCAGTACGACATGGTGGAAATGCTTAGATCTGAGATTCTTTTCCGTTGCACATACATTCCAGGCATTTTTCCCGCCCCTGTTTTGTGGTCATGGTTCACATCTTCCAATTAACTTGGAAGATGTGATTTACTTCCGGTTTCTTTTTCCCGGGCTTTCCTTATTCTCCTCCCCTTTCACTGTTGCCTGATTTAACTATAACAATACCAGACAGTTCTGCAATAACAGTTTCGTTCTTATATGTCATAAACGTCGCAACTGTAGGCCGGGGGGAATGTTTTTTCCTGTCTAGGACATTTCGTTTGGTTTCGTATACAATTCCCAATAGAAAGCCAAACAACCCCACAAAGTGTACTTTGGAAAACTGGTTAGATAATCGGAAATGAAGTGACCTAAAGTGGGTCCACCGAAGTCTGTTGCGGTATCCCTTCCAATGTACTAGGTACTGCAATTTCCCTTTAAAAATTCTAGAATCAAGAATACGTTTTACTTCATAGTGGGTCTGTCCCGCAACTACGAGGGGCCCAGGTGCCTTCTTCGGGGGAGGTCTTAAAGTGGAGCCCCGATAAGGCTTCAACAAGCTACAATGGAAAACTCGGTGAATTTTCCCTAAAAGTTTAGGGAGTTTTAGTTCTACTGTGACTGGGTTGATGATCCTTACTATGGGGAAAGGCCCCAAGAACTTTGGTCCCAATTTCTTGCTGGGCAACTTGAGGCATAGATATTTAGTTGACAAATAAACCTTTTCCCCAACTTGGAATGTTCTTTGGGGAGCCCTCTTTTTATCAGCCTGCTTTTTATAGGTTTCAAAAGTCTTTTTTAAAGCAGTTTTTGTGTTTGTCCAAACTTCTTCCCACCAGATAAATGGTTTCCATTTGTCTAACCAGGCTAACCCTAGGATCACCACCTCAGTCATTTTTGGAGCCACCAGGAAGCGAATAAACTCCCAGTGTGCACCTATTTCTAGGCGTAAGGGCTCAGTTAATTGTGTGACAAGAGTCCCTCCAATCAGGGAGCCATCGGCTTGCTCAAACCTCACCGGTTTGGAAAGCTGTTTTGCCCGTATGTCCATTTTCATTGCAAACTGCCGACTAATAATGCAGCGGGTGCATCCAGAATCAATTAGCACATTTAAGTCCATTTGTGCCCCAGACTTAGGGATTATAAATTTGGCGGCCAGTGAAAAAGGCGGGATTTGTCGACTCACCATCGGATTGTTCTCTCCTTCATCGTTGCTGTCAAAGCTCTATCTGGATGTTTACAGGTGCTTTCTCCATATCGACTGAAAATTGATTACTGAGCACTCCAAAATTGAATTTCTGTGCTTCAAAGTCAACAAAGCGACGTGTAAACTCCAGCTGAAGTGTGCTCAGTTTATCAGCAAAATGAGCATCTGAGAACAGTGGTGGAAACTTGGTTTATGATTGTTTGGCAACAAGGAAAATGACTCAAGTTTCCTTGCTGCACCTGAGTCTCCCAGAGTCGCAGCTTTACTTCAAAGGCTTTCACTGCATCATACATGTCTGTGATCACACAGTCCCATCCCCAAAGCTGAAGGTTTAGTGCAGTGAGATGATTAGTTATGTCGCAAAGAAAAGCTAATTCACAAAACCACTTTTCATCCCGCAGTACTGTGGAGTCTTTTCCTTTACTTTCAATGAACTGACAGATTTCCATACGCAACTCGAAAAATCTATTGAGCACTTTTTCTCGACTTAGCCATCGCACCTCTGTGTGATAGGGCAGATCCCCACGTTCAGAATGTATTTCCTCAAGAAAAGACGGTGGGGACGGTGATTTAAACCTTTGGCTCTTATAAAGTTAACTGTCTGTGTTACAGTGCTCATTACATGTTCCTGTCAAGTTTTGAAGCACAGTCTTGCTGGTGTGAAAAATATTGCTTCTCAACTTGCCAACAAACTGGGGGGGGGGGGGGGGGGAAGGGATTGGAATGTGAGCTGCAAAGATCAAGAGGCCAGACCGTGAGATTCAAGGACATCCTACCAAGCGTCTGGGCAGACTTGAAGATGCTTTATCATAACAATATTTTCCTGCTTGATTGGGCAATGTGACCTGACCAAGAGGGAGGAAGAAGAGTTCTATGCTTTTACTATGGGGATGTCGATGGGGTCTGGCCAGAGCTGGTTTTGCTTACATAATGTGCCGAATTGGTACACTCAATAAAGTTTTACATTAAGAGATTGGAATGTCTTGAAGATGTTTGCTTGGTTGGGTTCATCAGTTGGAACTATGACATTAAACCAGATCTCCCTTAAAAAGACTTTAAGGAGTCCAGAGCTCCTGCAGCCTATCCAGCAACCTCTGGAAGAGCTGTGAAGACTCAGGAGAAGATGGCCGGAATGGGTCCGGCGAAGAGTGACCAAGTCACAGGCCAGATGGGCTCCGGAGCTCACACGATGGCTGTAGGAGCAGCCAGCCCCCGAGGACCATCGTCCCTCAGTCTGGCCTGACCCCTGTGCAAAAAGCCGCCGGACCTCTGCCAGCAACCACCCAGCAATAGGGGCCCGCTGGCCAGCCACCTCCCCAACCCACAGTTGCTGGTGCCCAGTCTTGGCCTTTTCCCCCTGGAGGGGGATGGTTGCTGCTGTACTGGGCTGCCCCAGGACCCCCGGGTCCCCAGCCAATCAATGTCAGGTTTGATGGCAACCCAGAAAAGCTGGCCTTTTTCCTGAACCAGTTGTCGGCACACCTGGATCGCTATGGGCCAATGTATGTCGACGATGCGGCTTGTGTGGAGGCCATTGTGGCCAAACTGGAGGGAGAAGCAGCAGAGTGGGTGATGGCGCTTCACGACGAGGGAGCCCCCGAGTTGGGAGCCCCCGACGCCCTCCTGGGAGAACTCAGAGCTTGCTTTGGAGACAACACGCAAATCCAGTGTGCAGAGTTCGAGATCCACACCATCAGACAAGGAAATAGGCCAGTGACAGAGTATATTTGAGAATTCCAGAGATTGGCAGGGAGGTTGAGGCAATGGCCGGAGTGGCTCTTGGTTCACTATTTCCAAGACAGCTTGAACAGGGGACTGTATCACACGTGCCTGCCTTGAGGATTACCAGACCGGATCCAGGACTGGTATCAGCTGGCTACAAATGTGGAACTAGACCTGATGGAGTACAAGAGACACGGGGAAGCCAAAAGAGGAACCAGAGGAGGCGCCTGCTGGGACGGAAACCACCTGCCATGCCAAGCTCCCACCCTACCGAGCCTCCGAGACGCTTGCCTGGTCCATGCTTTCAATGCGGCCAGGAAGGCCATCAGGCAGCTATCTGCTCAGCACCAGCTCCTAGGGGGGCTCCAAGGACCCCAGCTTTCCAAAACGTGAAGCCGCCCAAGAAGGGGAAGGAGAAATCTAAAGTGGCATGCCAGGTTGTTGAGGTTTCAACCCTGAACAGCAAAGAGGAGAAAAATCTGCCTGGGGACAAGTTGCAGATGAACCTCTATGAGAACGAAAGCGAGGGAGATGACCCGATGGTAAGTGGAACCATCACCCCCGTATCGGCCCAGGTGGAAATTGTAGTGCCTAGCTCGGGAGCAAGGGGGATGGTGAAGGCCCTGATAGACTCCGGCTGCACCGGATGCCTGGTCAGCTTGCAGACAGTTCGCAACCTGGGGCTGTGGGTGTAGAAGCTGCGCCAACCCTTGAGGTTCGAGCAACTCGATGGTTCTGTGATAGGGGGATTGCCTGCCCCTAACTGAGCCAGTGCTCCTAAAGTTAGGTGACCACGAAGAGACCATTCAGTACCTGATGGTTCCGAAGATGGCTGAGGCCATGATAGTGGGGCTAGCCTGGTTAGCAAAGTGGTGTCCCACTGTGCATTGGAGAAAGGGCAGGAGAGGTGTGGTGATGGCAAAGATGGGTCCCACCCCCTTGGGCTAAAAATGCCAAGCTGAACATCAAGGGGGGGGGCAAGGAAGAAGTCCGAGAGCACAAAGGGGGTGTCGGAACAAGTGTCAAGAGTCCAGCCATCCCTAAAGAATACCAGGATTTAGCGGAGGTGTTAAGTGACAAAGAATGTGACACCTTGCCCCATCATCCCACAGACTGCGCAATTGAAATCTTGCCCGAAGCAAAACTCCCCAAGCCAAAAATGTACTTGATTACTCCAAAAGAGATGAAGGAGCTGAGAGATTACATTAACAAGAATCTATCTAGGGGTTTCAGCCAGGCTGCTAAATCCAGAGTGGCAGCCCCAGTGCTGTTTAAGGAGAAGAAAGATGGCTCACTAAGATCATGCATCGATTTCCACGGGATAAACGACATGTGTATGGAGAATATGTACCCCCTGCCCCTCATGAAGGACATGCTGGGCCATCTAGCTAAGGGGAAGGTGTTTACTAAGTTGGACTTGACGGAGGCATATTACCGGGTGAGGATCAAGGAAGGCAACGAATGGAAGACAGCCTTTAACTGCCCACTAGGTTGCTACCAGTTTAAGATGATGCCTTTTGGACTACAAGGAGCCCCTGCTGTGTTTATGCAATTAATTAATGAGGTGCTGCATGAGGACCTGTACAAAGGGGTCCTAGTTTATTTGGATGTCATCCTCATCTATTCTGAGACGATGGAAGAGCATGTGAAGTTAGGGCAGCAGGTGTTGAGAAAACTTCTGAATGCTAAGCTATATGCTAAGTTCTCAAAATGCGAGTTTCACAAGACCAATTTGGACTATCTAGGCCAGATATGTCAAACACAAGGCCCGCAGGCCAGATCCAGTCTGGGAGGGCCCCAGATTTGGCCCCCAGAGCTGTTCCAGAAATGGCAAGGGACCAACCCCCATTGCCCTAGCTCTGGCCCACCCCAACCTGGCTGGGACCCTCCCAGCACACGCAAAGGAAACGGCGAGCACTTGGGGGCTGGTGGTGAGCAGCAGTAGCTGCAGCTTATTTGCCTCACCCCGTCACGCCCCGCCTGGCCTCACTCCGTCAAGCCTGGCCACGCCCCGCTTTGCCAGGCCTCTCCTCGTCCGGCTGTGCTTTGCTGGGCCATGCCTCACCACGCCCAGCCCCACTTCGCAAGGCTTCGCCTCTCCTCACTGGGGCCATGGAGTTCTATAAGCCTAGCATCCCAGGGCATGCCAGCCTATGGGAAGAAAGGCGCAGAAATGGGAGTATGCGGTGGCACAAGCCAAGCATCGGCCGGCTTCCAGTTGCCATCTCCGCCACATGGTAGGGCCGGATGCAGAGCAGCAGCATGGAACTGCCAGCAGCCGGCAACGTGTGAGGCTCTGTGGCAGCTGGAGAGAAAGGGCGAGAAGGAGGAGAAAGCAGGAAGGGTTTCTCTCTCTGTGTGTGTGTGTGTGTGTGTGTGTGTGTGTGTGTGTGTGTGTGTGTGAGAGAGAGAGAGAGAGAGAGAGAGAGAGAGAGAGAGAGAGAGAGAGAGAGATTGAGATAGCAGGGAAGCGAAAGTGTGGGGAACGGGAAGTGTTGCAGAGTAAGCAAACTTACAAAAAGGGGATCTCTCTCTCTCTCTCATACACACACACACAAACCCTTCCTGCTTTCTCCTCCTTCTCGCCCTTTCTCTCCAGCTGCCACAGAGCCTCACACGTTGCCGGCTGCCGGCAGTTCCATGCTGCGGCTCTTTATCCAGCCTGAATGCTGCGTTCCCCTCTCCAGTCCTACCACGTGGCAGAGAGGGCGACGCTTGGCTTGTGCCTCCGTGCTCTCCCATCTCCCTTTCATCCCACAGGCAAGGCAGCGGGCGGGCTGGGCCCCTTCTTTCCATCTCCCTCCAGGGCGGCCCTGAGGATCTAAAACTGACCACATTCTGGATGGCCGACACGAAGTTTAGATCATCGCCGCCCCCACCAGCAGCACCTCCATGGCCCACTGCCTGGCATCACAGCCTGTGAGCGCTTCTCTTTCCCAACCCCTGCGTGGGGAAGCCATGGCCACCGGCAGCAAAGAGAAGCAAGATGACAAGACTAGATGCCAGGCAGTTTGCAGAAGGCCAGCGAGAAGGTGAGGCCGTTTGGGGGGTCAAGTTAGTCGCCTTGTGATTCTCAGAAAAGTGAGAGGCCCGAAAGAAATATATGGAATTATCTGCAAAGGACGTCTGGGGAGATGGCTTGGAGCCATGTGCTGCATCAGGAAGGTGGTGTGCAGGCAGGTGAGAGGGTAAACTTGCAGATTGGCTTTGTGGTCTATTCTTGCCGCCTCCCCTCCCTAAAATCCAGCCAATAATAGAACTCTTTGGATTGAATGGGAAGTTAAGAGGTATTGGCCTGAGATGAAATTAAAAGGCCAAGTCAACTCCCCCCCCCCCATTATTTTGTTGGAGACGTGGAAAATGTTTCTCGCTTCTACTTCCCCACATCTGCTCTTTTATAATTTAATCCAGACTTACCCAAACTAATGTCTTTTGGGTGTCATGGACCACAGTTCCCATCATCCTGTGGCTATGCTGGCTAGAAATGCAATGCCTTATTTTCTCTGCAGTATGTGCCTAGGAGGCAGTAGGTCTGTGGGATTTAGATGTATTTAAACATTTGTTTCTTCTGCCTAATTTATTAAATCAACGTCTAATTCTAAATTAAATGTTTCAGAGAAATCCAGGGTGGTTTACAAGAAAACTGTCAAAGACAGTTATTGCAAAGCAACACCAGCACTGCTTAAAAACAATATTAAAAGTGTGTATTTTAAGAAAGAAAAATATTAGCAGTAATTTACTTAGTGCTGCTCGACCATAAAATGTGGTGTTGTTCTACATATGCCTGGCTGAACAGTGTGTTTGGAGTTGCTCTAAACGGGTGAGGGATGCACTATTCATATTTTCCTTGGGAGAAAGCTCTATAATTGGGGTACTGTCTCTGAGAAGGCTCTGCTCATGGCCACTGTTCTATAAACCAAACAAGGGGGGACCATCTGCTCTTAATGGATGGTAAACAAAGATGATTAGGGGACTGGAGGCTAAAACATATGACAAATGTTTGTGGGAATTGGGTATGTCTAACTTAGTGAAAAAGACTAGGGGTGGTGACATGATAGCAGTGTTCCAATATTTTATGGGCTGCCACAGAGAAGAAGGGGTCAACCTATTTTCCAAAGCATCAGAAGGCAATAATAAATGGAAACTAATCAAGAAGAAAACCAGCCTAGAACTAAGGATTGTGAAAACAACTAACCAGTGAAAAGGCTTGCCTTCAGAAGTTGTGGATGCACCATCACTGGAGGCTTTTAAGAAGAGATTGGATATTCCATTGTCTGGAATGGTATAGGTCCCCTGCTTGAGCAGGGGGTTGGACTAAAGACCTCAAAGGTCTCTTCCAACACTCTTTGAGAGAAGCGCTGCCAACCACTCCCCCTCCCCTCGTCCCTTCCTGGGCACAGAGGGAGGGAGGGGAGGGAAACAGGAAGAAAGAAAGGGAAGGAAAGAAGATGGGAATGAAAAGGAGGGAGGCAGGGAAGGAGGGAAGGGAGGGAGGGAGGGAGGGAGATTGGAATGAGAGGAGGGAGGGTCTGAGGGAAGTCCTGCCTTAGCACTTGGCCATCAGCAGCCCTGTTGCCTTTTCGCCATCACCTGGTGGTCTCCCATCCTATTGCTGAGGATGATTTGGTTACAAAGCCAGGTCTCCTCACATGGAGAGGGAGTGAGCCTCCCTCTGACCCACACACTTTGCCCTCCTGCACCCACCATGAGTAACCTGGCCAAGGAACGGAAGCACAGCAGCAGCAGCCTCAAGAAGGAGGTAAGCGCAGCTGGGCTCCCCCTCGAGGAAGTGCAGCTGGGCTAGGCAAGGCTGTGAGGTCCTGATGATGTGGGAGCTCAAGGGCCGGTCTGGGTGCTTGACCTTTGCTGCCCAGGGCTCCGGGCAGTCCATGCCACCGTCCAGGGGCCCCCCTGCACTGCCTGAAAGGGACAGTGAGGCTCCTCCAGTGGACCATGCCCTGGTGCTCGCCCCGGTCCCACCCCCCCTCTGCCAGAGACCCTTGGATCCGCCCCAGTCCTGCCCAGGCCCACACAGGTGCCCCTGACGCAAGTGACCTTGAGCTGGCCACGCCCACCCAGTAGGCCACACCCACCCCAGCCATGCCCACCCAGTAGGCCGCACCTAACCCAGCCACACCCACTCGGCCCCCCGAGGGCAACCACAATGCTGATGCGGCCCTCAATGAAATTGAGTTTGACACCCCTGATCTAGGCTATAGAGTGTCTTGTGAGGGAGTGGAAATGGATGTGGGAAAAGTGAAGTCCATCCTGGAATGGCAAGCTCCCTGAACCCTTAAGCAGTTGCAAAGATTTCGAGGGTTTGCAAATTTCTACCACCAGTTTATCCAGTCCTTCACAAAAATAGCCTTGCCAATCACAGAGCTTTTGAAAACGGGCCCGGGGGGAGGGAAACCCCGAGCCAGCCAGCCATTGAATTGGACAATGGAATGCCAAACAGCATTTGAAAAGCTTAAGACTGTTCGCTGTGGAGCCAGTCCTAAAGCACCCTAACCTCGAGGAGCCATTTGTAATTCAAGCAGATGCCAGCAATGTTGCGGTGGGGGCGGTGCTACTTCAAAAGAACAGAGAGGGGCATCTGCAGCCGTGCGCTTACAGTTCTAGAAAGCTAAACGAAACTGAGAGATGAGCAGTATGGGAAAAGGAAGCCTTCACCGTACGGTGGGCACTACTGACGTGGAGACAATTCCTAGAGGGGAGTAAAATCCCCTTCGAAGCTTGGACTGATCATAAGAATCTCGAGGCGCTGAGGACTCCCTGAAAACTCTCTCCTAAGCAAGTTTGGTGGGTTCAATACTTCAATCGGTTTGACTTTGTTTTGAAATACATCCCAGGGGGGAAAAGACTTCCTAGCTGATGCAGTCCCGTCTACGTCAATACAAAAGTACTCGGGAAGAAGTGGTGAACCCTATTATCCTGAGGCAGTTGGCGGCTCAGGTAACCACCAGGCAGCAGGAAAGAAGGAAGACTCCCCTCCCTGGTGATGCTTTCGCGCAGATGAAGCAGGAACTGCAAACTGATGCATGTTTCAGAGCCCATCGAGGAGAGCTAACATTGAGGGAGGAGTTGGCCTGGAAGGGGAGCAAACTGTATGTTCCTGACAGCCTACGACTACAACTTTTACAGAGAAGCCACGATTCTAAGCAAGCTGGCCACTTTGGATTCTTAAAGACCTTGCAGTTGACTAAATGACAATTATGGCGGCCTGGGATGAAGGACATAGAAAGTTATGTGAAAAGGGAGGCTTCCGGTTTGCCACACGGCTGCCATGGATGCCTGGAAGATGAGCTCAGTCTTCCTCATCCAGTTTCGCATCGCTGGGGGGCCCTGAAAAGGGTCGAAAGTCACCCTGTAGGGGCAACCAGCAAGGAGGGACCCTCGCTGGATCGGGGGAGAGCAGTAGCTCTCTCGCTAGAGCCGGCGCAAACCTCCAAACCGGCAAACGAAAGACCGGCCATAGTAATATGGCTCGTCACTAGGCTGCAGACAGCCAAAGTCACACTTTCCATCAGGCAACTTTAAAGCAGTGCGGAAGAGACTGGGTGAGATCTACCTCTCTTAAATTCTAATTATCTTTTGTACCTGCATAAGCTGCTTAAGTACTTTCCCCCCTGTGGAGTGGGAAGGGGGATTTCAGCCCTCCCTCTAGAAAAAGCGATGACAGACTACTTAGGGGAGTTTTAAAATGTTGAAAAACACTTAATTGGATCCCAATCAGAATTTTATTTCCTAAAATTTGTGGACCAAAAGACTTCCTATTCTTTATTCTTTATTTTTATTTTCACTGAAGATCTGGGTTTTTCTTTATAAAACAAAAGCAAAACTGAAAAGATTAAAATAACTTTGGGGCTCAAAGGACAGCTTCTAATGGTAGGAGCGACATCTTGTGGCTAAACTTGATATTTCAATTTGTTATTGTCTAAAAGAGACTTGGCTGACAGCCCAGAAATTAGATAAGACACCTGCAACCTTGAAACATTAGAAGCTCAGCTGTGCTCCTAAACCAGTAGGGGGAAAAAACTTTCTTTTTGAAATTCCTGACTGTAAAACTTCTAGTCTAGCACACTATCATGGAAGAAAATCAGGAACAGACTTTTCTGATGGAGGAGGATCAGGAGCAAATTCTTTACATGTTGAAAGAATTTCTTCAAACTCTCATTATAGCTGGTGAAGAAATAAGAAGCTATAGAAAAAAACAAGAAGGCAGACTGGACTTGCAAACTCAAACTTTAATCACAACTAATAATTACCTATACAGAACGCAACAGAAAAGGTGGAACAATTAAATACTATGACAGAAGACTTAATTCAGTGGTTCTCAACCTGTGGGTCGGGACCCCATTTGGGGTCGATTGACCATTTCATGGGGGTTGCCAAGCAAGGCTGTCTGCCATTTTTTTTGTCCGCCATTTTTCCCCCTTTTCTGGCGGGTGCCTTACCTCCCTTGAGCTGGGCCAGCTGGTAGTCGGCCTGCTCCGTCTCTGCCGCTTGCCAGCTACGCCTCGGCCGGCGCAGGGGGCGGAACCACGCATGCGCGGCGCTCCCGGGCAGGGAAAGTCCTCGACTTACGACCGGTTGGGTAGTCCTCGACTTACGACCGGTTTAGTCCTCGACTTACAACCGGTTGGGGTCGCGGCATTAAAAAGGTTGAGAACCACTGACTTAATTGCTCAACATACACAGATAAAGGAAGATCCAGAAAAGAAACAGATAATTTGGGAAAAAGAAGATTTTCTATATAAACCAGAAGGAACCTGAGGTTCAAGAAGAAGAACAGATGGAAAAGAAGACAAACAGTTCAAGACAACCACGTCGAGATGGAAAAACCAAGACGACCTCCTAGAACAGCTAGTCTTCTCAAAAAAATGGCAACTGGATGGTATCTTCAATGTCAAATAAAAAATCTAACAATACAAGGAGACCTGTTTGATGACTCAAAAGCACGGACATGGAAGACGATTTGGCAAAGAAAAAAAGCTAGAATAAGACTGAAGAAGAATGGGATTTCGGTTTACTTATGAGAATTAAAAGGGAATAGACTTAAATTGATAAGATGTGTACTTTGAATATGAACTGAGATAAAGGAAATTTTAGCCATTTAAAATTTAGAAGTATAAGTATTGATAATTAAATTTGAATACTGATTTGTCAATAATGGTCATGTAAAGGTGATTAGATATATATAAGCTAAAGAAAATTGAAGAATGTAATAAATGTGTTTTTATGTAGCATTAAGAATAAAAATCATTAGCTTAAATACAAGATAGTAGATACGAAGAGGAGGAGAGAGGAAGTATTAAACATTGAAATAAAAGAAATTTGGGTTATTAATTTAAGATATTTGGAAATTACTAGAAAATATTATACTGTATTATTAATTTGTTGATGTAAATGGCAAGAACGTAAATAGATAAGACGTGTATCTTGAACATCAGATTTTGTGAGGAATTGTGATAAAGGGAATTGGGGTCATTAGGCCTACTTATGAGAATTAAAAGGGAATAGACTTAAATAGATAAGATGTGTACTTTGAATACTAACTGAGATAAAGAAAATTTTAGCCATTTAAAATTTAGAAGTATAAGTATTGATAATTAAATTTGAATACTGATTTGTCAATAATGGTCATGTAAAGGTGATTAGATATGTATAAGCTAAAGAAAATTGAAGAATGTAATAAATGTGTTTTTGTGTAGCATTAAGAATAAAAATTACTAGCTTAAATACAAGATAGTAGATACGAAGAGGAGAGAGGAAGTATTAAACATTGAAATAAAAGAAATTTTGGTTACTAATTTAAGATATTTGGAAATCATTAGAAAATAAAAATATTATACTGTTATTATTAATTTGTTGATGTAAATGGCAAGAACGTAAATAGATAAGACGTGTATCCTGAACATCAGATTTCGTGAGGAATTGTGATAAAAGGAATTGGGGTCATTTATAATTTGGAAATGAACAATATTAACTGTTAAATCTAAATGTTAATGGTAAATTAAAATTGGGAAAAAGTCATTAGGTTATTGATTGTCAAAAAGTTTGAGTGTTAATATAAATAAGATATAAACTAAAAACTATTGAAAAAATGCAAGAAAGTTGCTTCTATGTGATTATTAGAATAAAAATTGTGTTAATTCAAATATGAGACAGTGTATATTAAGAGGAAAAGAGAGGAAACATTTACTGTATTAGGTTGAGATTTGTACCAATCATATTTGTATGTAATTGGATTATTGTAACTCAGTCGCCACGTTGCTTTTCGATTATGTAGTTGTAATATTAGAAAACCAATAAAATTTATAATAAAAAAAAAGTTATGTGAAAAGCTGTGCTGTGTGTGCGGCCATGAAGTGCAGACCAGGGAAGAATCCGGGATTGTTGCAGCAAATGGCTAACCCAACCCGGCCTTGGGAAGAGATAGCCATGGACTTTATAGTTGAGATTCCAGAGTGGAATAAATACAGTGATATGGACAGTGGTGGACCTGTTCTCAAAGTAGGCCCACTTCATAGCATGTTCCAGCTTCCCATCAGCCCAGAGACTGGCCAGGATGTTCCTGCAACATATTTACCGGCTGCACAGAGTGCTTAAACACAATCTCTGACCAAGGAGTCCAATTTTCTGCCAAGTTTTGGCATGGATTTGTAAAGCTGATAGGGTCCTCCCAAGGTCTTAGTTCAGATTTTCATCCAAGTACAAATGGGGCCGCAGAACAAGCCAATGCAATGGTGGAACAGTACCTTTGTTATGTCAACTACCAGCAATATAATTGGGCAGAGTTCCTGCCATTTGCTGAAGTGGCATACAACAATGCTGTACATAATAGCATGGGTCTTACCCCATTTAAGATAGCTACAGGAGTGGAGTTCGTGCCAATACCAGAATGCCCAACAGAGACACCCCCCCCCCCATCAGTGACATTGACTGATTAGGTAGACTCCCCAAAAGGCACTTGGGATGCAAGGAAAGCACTATCCAAAGCAACAGAGAGTCAAAAGAAACAGGCAGATAAGAAACGAGCTCCCCAGGGAACGTTCCATGTGGGGGATAAAATGTATCTGTCTACTAAATATTTAAAACTGAGAATTCCCTGCAAGAAGCTAGGTCCCAAGTCCAATCGGGAAAATTATTAACCCAGTGACGGTAGAGTTGAAGCTGCCCAGAATATTGGGTAAAGTGCACCCAGTATTCCATTGTAGTTTGCTGAAGCTGTCTAAGGGGGTCTAGGCTGAGGCCAGTTGAAAAGGAACCTCCCAGACCAATAATGGTGGAAGGTGAGAGGCACTATGAGGTTAAATGGATCCTAGACTCTAGGATCCATAAGGGCAGACTACAGTATCTAGTATACTGGAGGGGTTACCCAGTAGAAGAAGTGACATGTGTTAAACCTCACAACATAAGAGCAGAGCGGTTGATCAATAAGTTTCATACAGAGTTCCGAAGTAGGGGGATGAGGAAGAGGAACGGCTTAATGTGTGTTTATTGTGTTCCAGGTTCCCTCCAGTTTTTAGGAGGGTCCGCATGTCACGTTTCAAAGCAGTCTTGCTGGTGTGAAAAATATTGCTTCTCAAGATGTCAACAAACCGGGGGGGGGGGGGGGGAAGGGATTGGAATGTGAGCTGCGAAGATCAAGAGGCCAGACCATGAGATTCAAGGACATCCTACCAAGCGTCTGGGCAGACTTGACGATGCTTTATCATAACAATATTTTCCTGTTTGATTGGGCAATGTGACCTGACCAAGAGGGAGAAGGAAGAATTCTATACTTGGAATGTCTTGAAGATGTTTGCTTGGTTGGCTTCATCAGTTGGAAACATGACATGGAGGTGGCCTGGCCCCGGGGGCCCAAGGTGCGTGAGTGCATTGCAGGTGGGGCAGGGTCGAGCACGGCTTACTGGACGCCTGGCAGGCTGTGACTGTGGCTTCACCTCCGGGCTCGCAGCCTTCCCAGGCTGGAGGAGAGCGGAAGGGTGAAGGGGCTCCTGCTGGATGGGGCTCCTGCTGCTGGGTGGAGGTGGCTTGGCTACGGTGCCCCGAGGTGCATGAGTGCGCTGCAGGTGGGCCGGGGCCGAGTGCGGCTTATTGGACGCCCCTGGCCATCGCTGCCGGCCAATGAGCAGGCAAGGGGCCAACAAGCTGCAGCTGGGTTCCACCAACCCCCCCCGTGCGCACACCTCCTCCTGTGCGCGTGTACAGGGGGAGCGCCCAGTCGGGCCACCAAGCCTTGTAGTTTCCAGGGTGGCCCTGTGGGCCAAATCTAACCACATCGTGAGCTGGATCTGGCCCGTGGGCCTTGTGTTTGACATGTCTGGACTAGAAGACCTCCAAGGTCCCTTCCAGCTCTGTTTTGATTGATTGGGGGTCATGTAACACAAATGGAAGTTTTTAGATCAATTAAAGAGATGCTGTTGATTAGTTAAGCAATTCAATTGAAAAGAAACAATTTTATAAAATGCAAATATTTACAAAATTTCAAGTAGCACTTTTTAAATTAGACTGAAGACAGTACATACAGGGTTTATCTTAAATAAAAAAAATACTTCCATGGATAAAATATTCTTAGTGAAAATTATGAGATAAAATTGTTCAGGATAATCACTGTTTGCCAGATTTCAATCTGTTTACAAAATCTAGTATTTGACTATTAGGCAGTTTAGAATACTGATGTTTAAATCTGTAAATAAACTGAAAAAAGATCAGTATTTCATTAATGCTTTTTACCAGTACTGTCCCATGAGAGACTTACTCATCCCTATTCAGAAGTCAATCTCTTCAGTTCAAGGAGATTTATTTCCCAATAGCTATAGAATCATAGTTAGTACTTTTACATTTTGGAAATTACAACACTGAAACTTCCTCACTAGTAACTGATCTTCCATTCCACACCCAGATTATACAGAACAAGTAACATAGTTAAGATTGAGGCTTAAAGCTCACCTGTCTATAGAATGTCCCTTTGGAAGTTATTTTTCTTTGTTACCATTAAATGAGATTTATATTGTTTTTCAATTAATTTGGAATTCTGAGTAATTTACAAAGGGGCCTCTCTTTCAAACAATTACTGCAGCCCAAAATAGAATGCAGTGAAGAGAGTCTTGGTTGGATTTGAGTGTAGGGAAGGATAGGAATACATTCCATCTCTAAAAATATAACCTGTTCTGTTCCTTCCGCAGATGAACTTCCAACTCTTGATCCATTTGCCTGTTCAGTCACATTATTGTGTCTACAGATCCTTAAATTTATTTATTTATCGAATTTATACCCCGCCCTTCTCCTGACGGACTCAGGGCTTAGGAGGATCAGAAAGCAACCGTTTGAACGAACGGTTACTTAGGAGGATCAGAAAGCAACCGTTTGAACGAACGATGAATGATAAATTTCATTCAGCGTTTTTTCTCATTACATCCCAAGAGTTTGCACCTCTTGGCTTTCATTTGAAAGCATCTTTATAAAACATCGGTGCCTCAATTCTGATGAAGGAAACTAACCGTACAACAGGAGATTCAACCTTACCTTCTCTCACAATTATTTTCTAAAACAAGTGTCATACTGGATGCCCATTACCTAAATAGCCACATACTATCCATGACACCCAGCATTTAGAAATTTTTAGTGATGTGCTCGGTGCTCAACGAAGGAAAATGACAATTCCACCAATTCTGAGCAATTGCAGCTTCCCAACGAAACACCTTCCCTTTCTCATAGGTTCACTTTTAACCCGTTCTTATCTCAATGTAATTCCCACCCGCCCTCCTACAGCCGCCACCCTCATTTCTCTGCAGACTCGCCGTATTTCACAGCCCCGCTTTACCCAACTGGTCCCTTCTAATTCAAGCCCTACTTTACTGGGGGAGGGGGCGGTCAGAGACATCACTCCCAGGCTGCCCTTCGTAGGAAGCGCCACCCGCGTCACCCTATAGACAATCTCCATCTTAACTTGCATGAGCCCCATTCCCCGCCCCTAAGCACGACAAGGAGTCCCTCAGCGGCTGTGTCTTATCTTTCCCTTTGCTTGCCGCCCGTTTCTTCGCTAGCCCGCTCCCTGGTAGCACTTACTCCGCTGCCGGGCTTCCCGCCCACCGCGCTGTCTTTTACTTTCTATCGGTGCGTCGGATTCACTTCTCTGTTCTTCCCCGTCTTCCCGTCCGCAGCTTCTGTTAACAGAGCGCCAAGCCCGGAGGCGACCCAAAGGCCACCGCTCTCATTGGAGAAAACCTGCCGTCGTCCGGATTGGATAGTTTCTCCTCCTCTCCGCCCAGCAGGACTGGGTATCTGCCAATTGGCGGCAAGAGGAGGCGGTGTCAATAGCAATCGACGGGTGGAGAATTATCTTCTCCACCACCCCACCGTCCCACGTGTGGGGCAGGAAAGGCAGGGAGAAGCAGGTTCTTTGTTCTCGTGTTGGCTAGAAGACACTAGGGGCCTTGTCCTTCCCTTCTTTTGAAAAATCTTAATGTCCCTCATTACCGCCAAGTTCTGTTTCCGTTTCCTCTGTGAAAATACGTGACTGAACCATAAAAATTGTTCCTTCTTCTGAGCTGGGATCGCAAAAAGAAAATTCAAGTTCTGTCCGGACAGCGGGAATAAACGCCACAGCGGAGCGTTCGCTCAATCAGCTTTTAAGACGGGCTGCCGTTAACGGTTTCAGCAACTGCAGGACTTTTTGCGCGTAAGTGTACGTGCCAGCGGTGGAACAGGGCTCGAGACCGAGCTATGTGCCCGACTCCTACTGTCGCCTGTTGCAGTTGCCCGTATAACGAAGGTGATGTAGGCAAATCACTGTCGAGCGAGTTCGCACAAAATATTTCCCTGGTTTCGAACACGAGTTATAAATTACTGTTTTAATGATTGCTGTACGCCACCTATAGTCACTTTTGGTGAGATGAGCGGCTATATAAATGTTGCACCAGTGTATATTCAGTACAAATGTTAAACAATGGGGAATAGCGCTTTTGTTTTCAAATTCAACTGCAAACCATTGTTAAATTTAACTGCAAATCAAAGTGGTTAAGGCACCAGGCTACAAACCAGGAGACACTTTAGTTCAAGTCGTTCCTTTGGCATGAAAAAGCAGCTGAATGATTTTGGCCCAGTCACTCTGACCCAATTCAACTCACAGTGTGAGAAAGGAAGAAGTTTAAAACTAAAACGGACACAATTGATTAACAATAGAAGGATTAGCCAAGCCCTGCACTGTAAGCACTAGATTTCAGGAGGCTTGACTAGAAGACACACTTAACAAGACAAAAGGATGGCAGAGAGAAGTTCTGAACAATGTAACTGAGGGGGAGGGATGATGTATTCTGGCTAGGCGGATCGGACAGATTGTGCCCCCGGAAGTCCTCTCAAATGGGACCTAAGGGGAGGGGATGGGGGTGTCGCGATAGGAGTGTATATAATGTTATGAGTTTGAATATTTTTGTGTGGTCTCTGGGTTTAGAACTTCATGTTGAAGTCTCTCAAGAGGATCCACCGCGCTTTGCAAACCGCTTTTCTATTTTCTGCAGAATAAACTCTTTTTCTTACCAATCCAATTTTGTTGGTATTTTAATCACGTTTCCAATAATTGGCGCCCAACGTGGGGCCTTGGGCATCTGTTTCTGCATCTTCGGGAGGCGAGGTCAACTGAGGACGGCATGCACCATTGATTTCAATGGTCCAAAGTTGCAGTTGCAGGTCGAGGAAGCAGAACAGAGCCAGGCACACGGACCAAATAGTGATTGGTAAGAACTGAGGAGAGGGGACCAGAGAATTACCAGGACAAGGACCGGGCAACTTCGTGCACGAACCTAGGTGAGTAAAACTTGGGGTAAACCAAGGAATAAAACCTAGGCGGTCAGGGGTGGTTGGGTAGCACAGTTTGAGTCTGAGATCTATGAGAGGTGTGTGTAAGACGCCCCGA
>NW_015388380.1:101334-102358 GCF_001527695.2 Protobothrops mucrosquamatus
GTTCTGTTTTCTTTTCTGTTCTCTTTTTGTTGTCTTGGTATGTATATGTGTGTCAAAGTTTTTGTGTGTGAGGTAAATGTGATTGTTAATTGTTTCTAATCCCAAGAGAAATACTTTCACTCAGTTTGTCTGGCCAACAAAAAGAGTGAAGAAAGATGTGTTTGTTTGTTTTTCTTTTCCTCTCTCTCTCTCTCTCTCTATACTCTTGAGAACAGCCCAAAGTTAGCAGGAATAATAAAGTTAGAAGGAACCTTGGAGGTCATCTAATCCAACCCCCTGCTTTCTCTGGCTGAGAGAAAGAGAGACATAAAGGAAAAGGGGGGGGTGTTGATCTTTTTAACTATTTTTTTTTCTGTTTAGAATTCTGGTTTGAGGAAGGAGGGGTGGATGAGAATGTTTTAACCTACTTAGTGGAAATTTGTTTCCATCTGAATGGAATCTGATTAAATTAGAATTTGACTAAATTCATATTAAAAGCAAAGAGTTGATACTAGAGTTTGATACAAAACTATTTCAGTAACTCAGATTTTTTGTGTGTGTGGAGTTGGTTTTTGTTGTTGTTTTATTTTTTTTATGTTTTTATGTCTGTGTGCAGGACACACTGATAAAAAAAATACCTAAGAAGGAATTGGAATTCAACCCTTGTTTAAAACAAAGGAGTTGAGAAATTGTTTGGGATTATGTTGTTTTGAATAAAGATTAGTGTGCAAACAAACTCAAGCAGAGTTTTTGGTAAAGCGCTTCTTTGTTTGTTCTTTATTAACCAATTTGTTTGTAAATACAGACAAAGCAATTGCTAGGAGAAGGGGGGTTTACCCAGAAGTGGGGGGAAAGAGAGATGAATGAATGAAATGGGAAGTAGAAGGCAGGGAGGCATTATTTATAGATGGCTCCTCCCGGGTAGAGAATGGGTTAAAGAAAAACGGGTATGCAATCATAAATGGACACACCAAAGAGTTGGTAGAATCCGGTAGCCTGCCAAAGAACTGGTCAGCCCAAACTTGCGAACTATGCATTAAATCAG
>NW_015388380.1:104253-109378 GCF_001527695.2 Protobothrops mucrosquamatus
ACAAGCTTTATTCATGTTAGCAGTTGTATTTTTCGTGTTAATGTGCTTACCCTATTTGATCCCTATAATAAGAAGTATTGTACAAAACACAATGGAGGGAATGGTAAATGCAACCAATAAGAGTGACGAACAAATGCTGATGTTAAACAAGGTGACTGGACATGCTGCAATACTTGACTTCGAGAATGCAGAGGAGGTCTGGGAAAGTTTAAAACCATTTGAGGAAAAATTTTATTTTTAAATTAGTATAAAAAATGGAAAGGGTGGATTTGTGTGAAAGGAAGAAGTTTAAAACTAAAACGGTCACAATTGATTAACAATAGAAGGATTAGCCAAGCCCTGCACTGTAGGCATTAGATTTCAGTAGGCTTGACTAGAAGACACACTTAACAAGACAAAAGGATGGCAGAGAGAAGTTCTGAACAATGTAACTGAGGGGGAGGGATGATGTATTCTGGCTAGGCGGATCGGACAGATTGTGCCCCCGGAAGTCCTCTCAAATGGGACCTAAGGGGAGGGGATGGGGGTGTCGCGATAGGAGTGTATATAATGTTATGAGTTTGAATATTTTTGTGTGGTCTCTGGGTTTAGAACTTCCTGTTGAAGTCTCTCACCAGGATCCACCGCGCTTTGCAAACCGCTTTTCTATTTTCTGCAGAATAAACTCTTTTTCTTACCAATCCAATTTTGTTGGTATTTTAATCACATTTCCAACAACAGGGTGGTTCTGTTAGAAACGTGATTAAAACACTAACAAAATTGGATTGGTAAGAAAAGAGTTTATTCTGCAGAAAATAGAAAAAGCAGTTTGCAAAGTGTGGTGGATCTCAGAGAAGCTTCAACAGTCTGTTGTGTGGATGTTGGGGGGTTTTAGGGGTGGGGATTGTGGTGGTGGGAGTGTGTTGAGGATTATGTGTGTGGGACTTGGTTTTTGGGTGTCAAGTAAATTTCGTTGTATATGTATACTATGTACGCACATACAATGACAATAAAGTATTTAATTTAAAACAGGAAGTTCTAAACCAGAGACCCCACTCAAACATTCAAATTCATAGCATTATATACACTTCTATTGTGACGCCCCCCACCTCCCCTCCCCTTCGGTCCCATTTGAAAGGACTTCAGAGGGCACAATCTTGTCCGAGACACCTAACCAGAATACATCACCCCTCCCCCTGATTACATCCGTTTCAAAACTTCCCCTGGCCACCCTTTTGTCTTGTTAAGATAACATCAGCCTGTCTCTAACTCACATTGTAGTGGATACAGATACAATAAACAAAGGCAATAAAGCAAATGGAAGAAGTAATAACCCCACAGGCACATTCCCCCCCCCACAACCGTTTTTTTTAAACTTCTGTGTTGCTCACAAATCCACCCTTTTCTGTTTTTACACTAATTTAAAAATAAAAATGCTGTTTTTTAAATGGCTTTTTTTATTACCCATTTTAGTGGTTTTAATGCAAACATTACAGTTATCAGGGTTATCTGTACTTTGGCTTTTGCACATGCTTCCGAACCTTACTACTCCAACTATCATCCAAATTTTAATTACTACTGTAACCAGAGCCACACTGAGGTCTAACATTATCCCAAGTCTGTCCACCCCTGGAAGAGCACTTCCTCCCTTTTGAAGGAAATAAAAGTTATTCTTTTATAAATTGTAGAAATATAATTGTTGAAATGTAATGCCAATATATGAGACTGTCTGTTTAACACAAATGTAGTGTAAATGTAACAATGTAATGCCAATGTATGAGAAGGAATGTTTACTGCTTCCTGCCTATGTAGAGTGACCACAAATGGTAATCAGCAAAGATAATGAATTATGACCCGGATGGACGGAAATTGGAAGGAAATTGTCAGGATGAACTATTAAATGTAAAAACAACTTCAAAGATGACTATGGAGTTGAAAGAGCTTCTTAGATGTGACGTGCATTGTAAAAAGTATAAAATGCAAAGCTTGGAAGCTGTTGCGCTCTTGGAACTCATTTGAGTGGGAAGATTTCAGGAGGCCGCGTTTGCAAACGCTCTTCTTTTCTTTTCTTTTCTTTCATTATTATTTCTATGTTTTTCTCCAATAAAACTTTGTTTTGTTAACCAGATTTGTCTTCGTATTGTGAATATCAAAATTTGGGGTTTTTTACATCTCACAATCTTGGTGGAGAATGCAGGCAGTTAAGAGCCTCTAGGGGACACTGTTCTTAGTAAAATCCAGGAGCACGCCTGTTGATTTCAACTGCCTGGAGTTATCTGAGATCTAGTTTCCCCTTGCAGGCTCCGAGCCAAACTAAATTGACAACTCTGGTTTACAAAAATCAAAGAACAGGAAAAGGAAGAAAATCAACAACTGAAGCCCAGACCAGGTAACCCGGTGCACCAGCCCTGTTAAGGAACTTTTGCCCCGAAGGAGGGACACATGCAGATTGTACCTGGGTGGTCAGGAGAGCGATTGTGGGAGGTTTTCTGCGATAACGGCTGTGTGAGTGTGATGGGCTGTGTTCTGGGAACACTGGTAAGTCCAGAGGAGTGTGGACCTGAAAGGTTGAGGTCCCTTACTCCCGCGAGGGGGAAGGCCAGCCTGAAGGGAAGCGAACTGGTGTTAAGAGTTTTGAGTGGCCATAGACTTCCGATTCCGGATCGCGGCGTCCCTAGTCGCACGAGGAGACTCATCTCATTGGCTAGTTTTCCCTCCGCCAGTAGACCCTTATGCGGGTCGAAAGTCGCCCTGGAGGGTGTGACTTCTGTCGACGAGGCTTTGCTCAGCTGCGGAGGAGCGGCAGCTCCTCCAGCTGTCCGAGCTATCTCTGAGGGCTGACGGAGAAGGAAGATCGGCCAGTAAAATGGCCAATCACCCAGCTGCTTCAAACCGCAAGTCAAAGAACATCTAAGCATTGAGAACCACCGTGGTGAACCCGGGTGAGACTTTTTCTTGGCTCCTCTCTTCACTCTACTTTGCTTTTTTTCTGCCTGTAAGAGTTTTGTTGGAACTATTTTCCTGTCTTGGAAAAGCAGCTTCTATATGTTTGGGAAGAAAGGCGTGGAACAAAAGAATAGAATAAAATTTTAGAGACTATATTTTATTTTCATCTGTTTTTGGGGTACAGAAAAAAACCTCTTTTTTAAGAGCTGTATTATTACTTTATGCTGGAAGATTATTTCTTTTTTCACAAATGGTGTCTGGAAAAGATTTTTTTCAATCTATTGAGGACATCTAGTGGTGAAAACCTAATATTGCAACCTCTGGTTATTCTTTTTTATTTATTTATTTATTTATTTATTTTAATTTTTTTATTTTTCTTTTCAAACATACAAAATACACAATACACAATACATTTTCCTTTTTCCTTAACAATACTATGTCCTATATCTCTTACATTTATTAACAATTATTTACATTACTTCTCTTACTTTTTTATTCCTCAATTCTAACCAACTATAATACATGTCCCATACCTCATAGAATTCCGTATCTTCTTTGTCTTTCATTTCTAAAGTTAGTTTATTCATCTCTGCACAGTCTAAAATCTTTCCTATAATCTTTGCATTTACTGGTATGTTTTCACTTTTCCACTGTTGCGCATATACAATACATGCCGCCGTTATGTATAATGATGTATTGGAGTCGTTTTTCAATTTTTGGATTAATTATACCTAGTAAAAATATTTCGGGCTTGAGTTCAATTTGTTGTTTTGTTATTTCCAGTAGCCATCTTCTTATCTGCTCCCAGTAAATTTTTGCTTTGGGGCAAATAACCTCTGGTTATTCTTTGTGGAATAGTCCTGACCTTCAAATTTTTTCAAGAGAAAAAATAAACTGATGTAGCAGTGGGAATTGTGGGGGTGGATACTGCTCAACTTTTATAAAATACAGCCTCCACAAAAAAAGGATAAAAAAGGAAAAAAGAGACTCTCTTCAATTACTATCAACATGGAGAAAGCTCAGTTACAATTAAACTGCATACTTATACTGGAAAAGATTTATGAAGCTACTGGAGAAATATGCGCTACAATAAAAGAGTTTACCACAGAATTAAGAACCAGAAGTTCCACTTCAAACCTTCAAACTGATCTCCAGACCATATCTGATCATTCTACAAATCAAAACTTACTAGAAGAGGAAACAACTGAGATAAAAGAGATTTTACCTTATAAACATGTCATTTATAGTTTTGAGAATCAGAAGAACCAAAGATTAAGACTTGAGACTTTAAAGCAACGAAGCTTTAAGGATAAGAGAAACAGAGGCCTAATACAGAGAATGGGACTCCCATCGCTTCAAAGGACACTGCAAGCAATAAAGAGAGATCTATTGGTTGAAAGGGAAGCTTGGTTATGGAAACCTGCCTGGCATAGAAGGAAGGCCAGAATAAGACTGAAAAGAGAAATTTAAAATGATGTGTAATGGATTAAAAGGCACTGTTGATTTATGGACTGTTTCAAGGATTAAGATTTGAAAAAATGGTGATTTTTTAGATTTGGATTGTTTCAATAATTAATTGAGTGTTTTAAATTAGTGGATGATGTTTTTGTATGATAATATAGATGTGATAAGGTATGATAATTAATTGGATGAAATTTGAAATTTGTTTAATGAACTGAAATGATTTAAAGCTTAATATTATTTTGTTACTTTAATCATATACCCGTATTTTTCGCACCATAAGACGCACCTGACCATAAGACGCACATAGTTTTTAGACGAGGAAAACAAGAAAAAAAATATTCTATCTAAAATGAAGATAACACTGCATATATCCTTTTTTACCTTTAATATATGTGTGTGTGTGTGTGTGTGTGTGTGTGTGTGTGTGTGTGTCTGTGTCTGTGTGTGTATATATAAAATAAAGGTAAAAAGATATACCGTATGCAGAGTTATCTTCATTTTAGATGTCAAAAGGGTCTCTCTGTCTCTTTCTCTTTTCTTTTTTCGTTCTTCTTTTTCTCTCTTTCCTCTCCCCCTTTATCTTTCTCTCTCTTTCCTCTCTTTCCCTCTTTCCTCTTTTTCTCTTTCTCTGTCTCTCTTTCTCTTTCCCTCTTTCCTCTTTCCTTTCTCTTTCCTCTCTCTTTCTCTTCTCTTTCCTCTCTTTTCTCAATCTTTTTTCTCTTTCCTCTTTTTCTCT
>NW_015388380.1:110071-113759 GCF_001527695.2 Protobothrops mucrosquamatus
CCCTCTTTCCTCTCTCTTTCTCTTTCCTCTTTCTCTCTTTCCTCTTTCCTTTCTCTTTCCTCTCTCTTTCTCTTCTCTTTCCTCTCTCTCTTTTCTCAATCTTTTTTCTCTTTCCTCTCCCCCTCTTTCTTTCTCTCTTTCCTCTCTTTCCTCTCCCCCCTTTCCTCTCCCTTTCTCTCTTTCTCTTTCCTCTCTCTTCTTTCCTCTTTTTCTCTTTCCTCTCCCCTTTCTTTCTCTTTCTTTCTCTTTCTTTCCTCTCTCTTTCCCTCTTTCCTCTCTTTTTCTCTCTTTCTCTGTCTCTTTCTCTTCCCCTCTTTCCTCTCTCTTTCTCTTTCCTCTTTCTCTCTTTCCTCTCTTTCTCTTCCTTTCCTCTTTCTCTCTTTCTCTCCCTCCCTCTCCCTCCAGGTTAGGAGAGAGAGAGAATGAAAGGCAGACAGCGCCGAACGGGCAGGGAAGGGGAGGGGGAGCAGGACGGCAGGCAGCGCCTCCCGCCCGCCGCCCCCATCGCCTCCCCAGCCGAACAGGCGGGCATGGGGAGCAGGACGGGAGGCAGCAGCTCCCGCCCGCCACCCCCATCGCCTCCACAGCCGAACGGGCGGGCATGGGGAGCAGGACGGGAGGCAGCAGCTCCCGCCCGCCGCCCCCATCGCCTCCCCAGCCGAACGGGCGGGAATGGGGAGCAGGACGGGAGGCAGCACCTCCCGGCTGCCGCCCCCATCGCCTCCCCAGCCGAACGGGCGGGCATGGGGAGCAGGACGGGAGGCAGCAGCTCCCGGCCGCCGTCCCCATCGCCTCCTCAGACGAACGGGCGGGCATGGGGAGCAGGACGGCAGGCAGCGCCTCCCGGCCGCCGTCCCCATCGCCTCCCCAGCCGAACGGGCGGGCATGGGGAGCAGGACGGGAGGCAGCAGCTCCTGCCCGCCACCCCCATCGCCTCCCCAGCCGAACGGGTGGGGAGGGGGAGCAGGACGGGAGGCAGCAGCTCCCGGCCGCCGTCCCCATCGCCTCCTCAGACGAATGGGCGGGCATGGGGAGCAGGACGGGAGTCGGTGCCCTCGCCGCATCCTCAGCCGAACGGCCGGGGAGGGGGAGCAAGACGGGAGGTAGCGGCTCCGCCGGCGGCCACTGCAGCATCGTCGGGGTCCCTGCCCCCGGCCCAGCCGCCGCCCCTGCTGCATCCTCAGCCACTTCGCCGCCGCAAGAGGAGGGCTCCAAGGCCGGGTGCACCATGGGCGGCCGCGCCGGCAACAAGGAGTGCTGCCGCGGGGACAAGGGGGGGTCCTGATCGCTGCCAGCCCCGCTGCCCTCGCAGCCCAAGGTCTCCTTCTCCTGCAGCACCGAGGGCGGCGGTGGCTCCCCGAAAGTGGCCGAGGAAGGCGCCACCGGTGGGGCCGGGCGGCGGAGAGCCCTGCGGCAGCCAGGCAAGCTTCATGCCTGACTGCTGTCCAGCCCGGCCTGGGGAGACATGTGGCTTGCTCGGCTTCCCGGGGAGCGATCCCCCCACCGGCCGCCAGCCCAGCCATGGTTGCCGCCCGGCCCGGCCTGGGGAGACATGTGGCCTGCTCGGCTTCCCGGGAAGCGATGCCCCTGCCGGCCGCCGCCCCAGCAATTGCAAGGGCTTGCATGGTCCCCAAGGGCCGCTGACGTGCTCCCCGCCACCGGCGACCAAGCAAGCCCTTGCAACTGCTCCAGACGAAGAAGCAAGCGGCTGGGAGACCGTGGCGGCGCCTACCTCCTGCGCCCGTCAGCTGGCGTCAGCTGGCGCGGTGCGGTGGGAGGCGGCATTCGCTCCATAAGACGCACAGACATTTTCCCCCATCTTTTGGGGGGGAAAAAGTGCGTCTTATGGTGCGAAAAATACGGTAATGGATTAAAGGTAATCTAGAATATTAAGAATGTTAGAGAATTTTAATTTCTCTATTGATGAAAAATAAATCAGAAGCTCTCACAGTTGACTGCATTTTAGCTGATTCAAATAACTTTTTTATATTCATATCAAAATATTTACAATACCATACATTCTTCTTTACAGCAATGAAGACTTCTTACAGAGAGATACAGAGACAGACCCAAAACTGAAAAAAATCCAGCTCCTAACTCAATACCTTTTTTGCACAGACTCAGTAGCATTTTTCTCACATTGGCTGACTGAGTTACCACATGACTCTTCCTGCTCATGAATATTCCAACACTCCTCCCTTCATGATAGGAAGAGACATCAGACCTATTGACTCAATACATTTTCCATAGTGAACACCACCCAATGGTTTAGTCATCATGTCTGCCAAATTATCCTCAGAAGAACAATGATGTAAACTAATCAATTTTCCTTTTACAGCTTCCCTGACATTACAATACTTAATGTCTACATGTTTACTTCTGTTCTTCACCCTGTCACCAGTTGCCNTTTCTCTCTCTTTCCTCTCTTTCCCTCTTTCCTCTTTTTCTCTTTCTCTGTCTCTCTTTCTCTTTCCCTCTTTCCTCTTTCCTTTCTCTTTCCTCTCTCTTTCTCTTCTCTTTCCTCTCTTTTCTCAATCTTTTTTCTCTTTCCTCTTTTTCTCTTTCCTCTCCCCCTTTCTTTCTCTTTCCTCTCTTTCTCTCTTTCCGCTCCCTTTCTCTCCCTCTTTCCTCTTTTTCTCTTTCCTCTCCCCCCTTTCCTCTCCCTTTCTCTCTTTCTCTTTCCTCTTTCTCTCTTTCCTCTCTCTTCTCTTTCCTCTTTTTCTCTTTCTCTTTCCTCTTTTTCTCTCTTTCTTTCTTTCCTCTCCTTTTTCTCTTTCCTTACTCTCTTTTCTCTAACTTTCTCTTTCTGTTTCTTTCTCTTTCCTCTTTCTTCCTCTTTCCTTTAACTTTCTCTCTCTTTCCTCTCTCTTTCCTTTCTTCCTCTTTCCTTTAACTTTCTCTCTCTCTTTCCTCTCTCTTTCTTTCTGTCTCTGTCTGTCCCTGTCTCTCTTTCCTCTCTCTCTCTTTCTCTTCCTCTTTCCTCTAACTTTCTCTCTCTCTTTCTCTGTCTCTCTCTTTCTCTCTTTCCTCTCTTTCTCTTTCCTCTCTCTTTCTCTTTCCTCTTTCCTCTTTCTCTCTTTCTCTTTCCTCTTCTCTTTCTTTCCTTTCTTTCCTCTCTTTCTCTCTCTTTCCTCTTTCTCTTTCCTCTTTCTCTCTCCTCTCTCTTTCTCTCTCCTCTTTCCACTCTTTCTCTTTCCCTCTCTTTCCTCTCTTTCTCTTCTCTTTCTCTTTCCTTTTCTCTTTCCTCTTTTTCTCTCTTTCCTCTCCCCTTTCTCTTTCTTTCCTCTCTCTTTCCCTCTTTCCTCTCTTTTTCTCTTTCTCTGTCTCTTTCTCTTTCCCTCTTTCCTCTCTCTTTCTCTTTCCTCTTTCTCTCTTTCCTCTTTCCTTTCTCTTTCCTCTCTCTTTCTCTTCTCTTTCCTCTCTCTCTTTTCTCAATCTTTTTTCTCTTTCCTCTCCCCCTCTTTCTTTCTCTCTTTCCTCTCTTTCCTCTCCCCCCTTTCCTCTCCCTTTCTCTCTTTCTCTTTCCTTTCTCGTTTCCTCTTTTTCTCTTTCCTCTCCCCTTTCTTTCTTTCTCTTTCTTTCTCTTTCTTTCCTCTCTCTTTCCCTCTTTCCTCTCTTTTTCTCTCTTTCTCTGTCTCTTTCTCTTTCCCTCTTTCCTCTCTCTTTCTCTTTCCTCTTTCTCTCTTTC
>NW_015388380.1:117393-118456 GCF_001527695.2 Protobothrops mucrosquamatus
ACGGGCGCAGGAGGTAGGCGCCGCCGCGGCCTCCCAACCGCTCCAGCCGAAGAAGCAAGTGGCTGGGACGCCGCGGCGGCGCCTACCTCCTGCGCCCGTCAGCTGGCGAGCCCCGGACCTGCGCCCATCAGCTGGGAGGTCTGGAGACGGAGACGGCTGGCGTGGAGGGCGATGGGGAAGCTGTGGCTCGGCGTGCACGAATCCTGCGTGCGAATGTCAGGCCCACCTGCCCCATCTGTAAAAGAAAACGTCTTCCGCCCAAGCATAACGCCAGCAGTTCTGTGCCACAGAGGCTTGAAACACGGAGGCGCGGGACGCGGAGCGGCGCGGTGGGAGGCGGCATTCACTCCATAAGACGCACACACATTTTCCCCCATCTTTTTGGGGGGGAAAAGTGCGTCTTATAGAGCGAAAAATACGGTAAATTCAGTACCTCTGTCAGTTTGCAACTGACACACTTGTTGTCTGTACCTTCTCTCTACAAAACTTACCCACTGTTTAAATTGTTGTAGCACCTCTGTCTTACCTCTAAGCAAGTAGCAAAACCCATACCTGCTGTAATCATCAACAATTACTAGTGCATATTTTGCTCCTCCCAAACTGGCTTGCATAGGTCCCACCAGATCTGCATGGACCAGCTCTAGAGCTCTTTTTGTTTGTCTTGTGCTATATTTACTAACTGGGAATGCCTTTGACTTTGATGCTTTGCATACTGCACAGTCCAAATATGTTTTGCATCCTTTCAAATTTAGCCCTTCTGCAAACTCTTGCATTTGCTGCAAAACCTTAAAGCTTGCATGGCCAAGTCTTCTATGTAGAAGATGAATGCACGAATCATGCTCTGCAACATTCTTTTTTTTTTAATAAAAGTTTTATAAAAATTACAATATAAACCCCCATACCCACCCCAAACCCCCCCTCCCTCTCCCCCACTTCCCAGAGCTGAACACAGGGTTACAAATATAATAATCATAATCTAACTAACATTAACCAACTATTTAAATAACCAAGTCCATAACGCGCTTTAACTCCCTTTTAACATAAATTTAAACAAATTAAAATT
>NW_015388380.1:120892-124333 GCF_001527695.2 Protobothrops mucrosquamatus
AAATCTTATAGTCTGTATTCAACAACGATATGGGTCTATAATTCTTAGGCTGAGTAAGATCTTGATCCTCCTTTGGGATCAAGGATATATAAGCCCTCCTCCAGGACGGAGGTACTTCTCCTCCAGTCTGAATACTGTTAAAAAGTTCCTTTAATGGTTCTATCATCTCTTCAGATAATATCTTATAATAAATTGCTGAGAATCCATCTGTACCCGGGGCCTTACCCACTTTTAACTGTTTAATTGCCGAGATAATTTCCTCAGAAGTAATTAAGTAATTCATCTCCTTTTGTTGTTCAAGTGAAAGTCTAGGGAAATGTGCTGCCTGCAAGTATTTGTCTATATCTAAAGCTTGTATATTTTCCCTAGCATATAATTTTGTATAAAAATCTAAAAAACTCTTTTTAATCAACTCTTGTTGATATACCTCTTTACCTTTATATTCTATTTTCTCAATAATACGTGCTTTCTGTTTCTTCTGTAATTGATAAGCCAACCATCTACCAGGCTTATTTGCATTGCAAAACGTATTATGTTTCACATAACGCAGGTTAGTTGCAACCTGATCAGCCATTAACATATTAAATTGCTCTTTCAACATATTTATAGAAACCTTTAATCTGTTATCTGATGAGTTCAAAATTAAAGCCTTCTCCTTCAATTTAATCTCTTCTTCCAACTCTTTACGTTTTTGCATCTGCTTACGCCTATGTCCATTATTCATATGAATCAAAACCCCTCTCATGTAAGCCTTACAAGCATCCCAAACCATAGCCATAGAAGTACCTTTATACATATTCAAAGCAAAAAATTCCTTCAAATGTTCTCTACATTTCTGCGAAAGCGCCTCATATCTGAATAAATTTTCATTCAGTCTCCAAGATCTTTTATTCCCATCTTCAGCAAATAACTCCAACCAAACAGGACTGTGATCCGACAACGTTCTAAAAAAAATCTTCGCCTTCTTAACCCTGGAGAAAAGATCTGTAGTAATTTAAAAAAGTCAATTCTAGAAAATGATTGATGTCTATCCGAAAAAAAAGTAAAGTCACTATCTCCCAAGTTCCGTTCTCGCCAAATATCTCTAAGTTCCAGATCATCTTTCAAATCAAAAAAGGCTTTAGGTAGTTTAGAATGATTAGAGGAGTTTTTAAAAGATCCCTTCTTGTCTTTGCTTGAATCCCAAACACCATTCCAATCACCCATCATAATAACAGATTTATAATCCAGTTGACTTAATTTATGGTGTAACAACTTATAAAAATTTTTTGTTGTTTATTAGGGGTATATAATCCAATAATAAGAATTTTCTTGCCTTGTAACACTAATTCAATAATAACATATCTTCCTTGTATATCTGATTCAATTAATCTAGCTGATAGATTTCTTCTTACATAAATTACCACACACCCCTTTTTATCTAAAGCCGAAGCTATAAAATGTGATCCCAACTGAGAGCTCATCAAATATTTTTGATCCTTCACAACAATATGAGTCTCCTGCAGGCAAACAATGTCATTTTTATGTTGTTTCAAATAATGAAATACTTTTTTTCGTTTCTGTGGTGAATTTAAGCCATTAACATTGCAGGTCAGGAACTTTGCCATCCTTAATGGCCTGGAGCCTCTGGAGCACTGCTTGAAGATCAGCTGTTGGCCTCTTCGGACGTGCCCCCCCACGGGCTCTGTAGTAATCACACCTTGTATTGTTGAACCAGAATCAACCTTCTGCTTCTGGTCTTTTTCTTTACGTCTATACGCAGCACGAGTCATTCTTTGTTCCTTTGAATCCTTTACCTCCAAACTCTGTTCAATAGGCTCCATCTGCGGTAACTCTCCTCCCACCAATGACATTGCACCTTCTTCCAGCCTTTCATCCGCTCTCTTAAATCGTGGAGATGGTGGTGAACCTGCTTTCAGGACATGAGCATAAAAATCTCTTGCCTTTAAAATCGTATTAAGTCTATATCGTGTCCCTGCATAGTTCACCACTATTCCGCTAGGTATCTCCCATCTAAACTGAATCTGTCGATTTTTGAGCTCCTCAGACAAAAAAGCAAAGTCCTTCCTTCTTCTAAGAATCTTTGGGGGTATTTCTTTTAAAATTATAATATCTTGATCTGCAATTTGAAATCTCTGATTGTAAAAAGCCTGAACAATTGCATTTTGAAGTGATCTCCTAGAAAAATAGATAACCACATCTCTAGGCAAATTCCTCTGTCTTGCAATCCATGAATTAACTCTGAATATTTTTTCCATATCTCTTAATAATTCTTCAGGTTCACATCCCAAAATGGGAGCGATCGCTTTCACCACCTCCTCTTTCAAGTCTTCTCGTGGATTTTCTTTTAAGCCTCTTATCTGCAATGCAAATTCCATCTCCCTGTATTGTGAGATGGTAACTTCATCTTGTATTATATCAATCTTATTTTCAGCTTTAACCACTCTACCCTCTAATTTTTCAGTATTTCCCACAACCTCGTCCACCCGGTCATCAAGACGTTCAATATGTGCAGCTAATCCTTGAAAAGCCAGCAGAATAACCTCCCTTATCTCTTTATTCTTATTCTCAAAAAGGTCTGCCATTTCCCCCTTAATTTCCTGCGTTGCTGTTTTTAAAGCCTCTTGAATGTCTTTAAGCGTAAATGCAGGAGGAGGGGGGAAGGAGGAGGTGATCTTGGTTTAGATTGTACTGCAGGCTGTGTTACAGGAGATGAGATCGCAGTTTTAGAGACAATTCCAACACGCTTTGAAGCCATTTCCCTGCTTATATGTTAACACAGTACTTTCAAGCAAAAAAACAACACTCCAGCGCCATCTTTTCTTTTAAGACAAATCCAAGTTTGGAGAAGATCATTCTCTCCGAGTTAAAGTTTTCAAAATTAGCAATTATAATTCCTCCTGGTCAGCTCTGTCTGCTTTAAATACTCACAAGTCTCTTTGAAATGCAGAGGTGGGTGCCGCGTCTTGCTTCGCTCCTAACAATCAGAGCAAAATCGTCCTGGAGTGCGGAGAACAAAGCCTCGGGCTACGAGGGAGCTCAAACCTTTCGCCCCCCAGACAAGAGGGTCCCAGTGAGCTCAACCTCTACCTGAGGAAAAAACTCACCTCCCCCTCTTCTCCCGAGGGGGGGTTTCCAAGCCACGGGACAGCTGATTAACGCTGTCTCCGCGCGCTTTTATGCATTCTCAGGACTGGCAGCCTAAAAAAAGCTGCCATCAGTGTGGCCACTCCACCGGAAGCCAACATTCTTAAATATATGGGAACATTGAACCTTTTGTCCCTGCAATACATATAGATTATCTTCCTTTATGCCTTCTGCACAAATATTCCCATTCCTTTTGATGAGACACTTCCCACTTACAAAAATGGTCTCAAAACCTTGTTTGTCTAAATTAGACACACTTAACAAATTATGTTCCATCTCAGGTACACAAAGCAC
>NW_015388380.1:124366-130628 GCF_001527695.2 Protobothrops mucrosquamatus
TTCTTGTGCTACTGGAACAAACCTGCAAAATAATTCAGAGTCATTAACAATTGTTTGACTTGCCCCACTATCTATTAGCCACTTGTCTCTGTTGTTGCTATAGCAAACTTTTGCAACACCAAAATGTTCCTTTTGCAAATCAGTCTTCTTTGCTTGCACAAATGTCCTTTGCTGCAAATTGTTCCTCTGCAAACAGTTCTTTTTCAGATGTGTGCTTGCACCGCAAATGTAGCAATTTTTCTCTTGCTGAGCCCTCTGCTTGCACAATCTCTCTTTTGTTGCAACTTGGTCCCATCTGCTGCTTGTTCCTTCTCCGGAGACTTGCAGTCTGGACCCCCTCCTCAGGAATTTCACCACCTCGTGGCTGCTCCTAAAATGGCGCTTTTCTTCTTCATTAAGCAAACATGCCTTTAAAGCCTCAAAATTTAAGTCTTGCTCTTCTTTACACTCAAATATCACAGAAACTGTGTCCCAGGTTTTATCTAAACTGTTCAACACCAATAAAACCTTCTGTGACTCAGGGAATTTAATCCCACATTGTTCTAAGTCCAAAAATAAACTTTGCATTTTATTTAAATGCTGTTCCACAGATTCGCCTGGTTGCAAACAGGCCCTGTAAAGTTTTCTTGACAATTGCACTATATTGCGTGCAGAAACATTCACGTGCACAGCTCTCAATTTCAACCAAATCTCCTTTGCAGTCTTTAAATTTGCAACATTTAGAAATTGTTCATCTAAATTCAAGATGAGATAAGCCATTGCTTGATCATGACTTTTCTGATTAGCAGCTGCAAACACTTGTGGTGGATTTTCTACGATATACCACAGCTCTTTAGCTTTCGGCAAACATTCCATTTTTGCAGCCCACACAATGTAATTCTTCTGGCCCAAACGAGGCACAGAGCTTTCCTTAAATTCCATTGCAGCCATTCTGCTAATTCTGCCTTGTTCTTATACTTTCTAAACACAGGCAATTTCTTCCAGCTTTAAATTACAATGCAGTCCTTAGTAAGTTCTGGGCCCATAACCTGTTAGAGAATTTTAATTTCTCTATTGGTGAAAAATAAATCAGAAGCTCTCACAGTTGACTGCATTTTAGCTGATTCAAATAACTTTTTTTATATTCATATCAAAATATTTACAATACCATACATTCTTCTTTACAGCAACATAGCACAATGAAGACTTCTTACAGAGAGATACAGAGACAGACCCAAGACTGAAAAAAAATCCAGCTCCTAACTCAATACCTTTTTTGCACAGACTCAGTAGCATTTTTCTCACATTGGCTGACTGAGTTACCACATGACTCTTCCTGCTCATGAATATTCCAACAAAGAATGTATTTTTTAGAACAATAGGTTTATTTGTATGAAAATTATTATGTAATGGAATGAAGAAAATTGAAGATATGTTTTAGATTTGGAATTGAATTAATAATTAATTGAGTTAATTTAATAAGATGATGTGTTTGTTTGATGACATGTATGTTATTAGTTATGATAATTAACTGGATGAAATTTGAATTCTGTCTAATGGATTGAAATGATTTAAAGTCTGATATTATTCTGGCAGCTTAAAGAGATTGATTAATTGATGGATTAGATATGTATAGGATAGATCAATAGTTTATTTTAAATAGGGGATATTAGTGGAAGAAGAAATAAATAAGATTTATGATAAAATTAAGGAACTACAATATATTTGGAAGGGATACCTGAATTGATAATGTTTTTATTTAAAGTTAATTTGATTACGGTATTGTAAATTTATAAAGCTTAAAAACAGGTCTGGGTTGAATAAATTTAAGCTTTACTTACTTTACTTACTTTAAATATACTATGCTATTTGAGGGAAAAAGAGAGGGAATATTTGATGTATTGATTGAATTATGTATATATGT
Organism: Protobothrops mucrosquamatus; assembly: GCF_001527695.2. NCBI lineage: Eukaryota > Metazoa > Chordata > Lepidosauria > Squamata > Viperidae > Protobothrops > Protobothrops mucrosquamatus. Next base: position 126,270 of record NW_015388380.1, read on the forward strand.
TTTGTTTTTGGATGTTTGATTACCCCAACACCAGGGTGTGTCCTGAGTACTTTGTCTTAAGAATTAAAAAACCTAATAAAATTTGTTTAAAAAAAAAAAAGAGTTTTGAGTGGCCGTCAAATCGAGAACCTCAGGGAAACTCTCAAGAAAATGGGCTGTCGTTGTAAGTCGTTGTTGTAAACCTAAAGAAAAAATAACTAAAAATTGAGTAGCTTCAAACAGGAAAACCCATCTTGCTAGCAGCAGATGCCTTGTGTCTGTGAATGGGTTTCCCAGGCTCTACCCATGTGGAGCCAGGGTAGAAAAGGAAGTTTTGAGTTTGAGCTCAAGGACTGCTTGGGAAAGAAGGGGAATGAGAGAAATGTGTGTATGTCTCTCTGTGTGAGTGAGAAGACCTCTTTCCCAATCACAGTTTTCTGTTCTCTTTTCCTTGTCTTGGTATGTATATGTGTGTCAGAGTCTTTGTGTGTGAAGTAAATATGACTGTTACTAACCTCAAGAGAAAAGAAGATACCAAAAGAAACACCCTCACTCTGTTTGTCTGGCCAACAAACAAAGTAAAGAAAGATGTGTTTCTTTGTTTAATTTTTTTTCTTTTTCTCTCTCTCTACTCTTAAGAACAGCCCAAAGTTAGCAGGAACAATAAAGTTGGAAGGGACCTTGGAGATCGTCTGGTCCAAGCCCCTGCTCAGGCAGGAAATCCTATACTATTTTCTTGCCCATTAGTTCTGCTCTCTCCCTTTTGCAAATATTCAGAAGTGTGTTAATGCCTTTTCAAACTCTGTCTGCAGGCACAAACCCCCTCCCCCCTGCTTTTTCTGGCTCTGTTGCTTTGAGAGTGAGAGAGAGAAAAAGGGGAAGGGGGGTTGATCTTTTTAACTTTTTCTCTGCTTAGAGTTCCTGTTTGAGAAAGGTGGGGTGGCTGTGAAATTTAAAGCCCACTTTTGCAGTTTCAGCTTGTATTTTTTTCCTTGAAAGAGGAGCCAGTAATTGTTGGACAATATTTTTTGGGAATTTTTTGAGTTTAAATTGTTTAAATTGTTTAGTTAGAGTTAGACCTATATATATCTATCAACCAAAAGAAATGACTCTGAATTGTTTTGCTTAAATTTGAAAATGTTTTCCCTGTTTAATGGAAATTTGTTTCCATCTGAATGGAATTTGATTAAATTGGAATTTGACTAACTTTATATTAAAAGCAATACTAGAGTTTGATATAAAAAAACTATTTCAGTAACTCAGAATATCTTATTAAGCTTGTTTATCTCTTGTGAAGTTAAAACAAAGAAGTTGAGAAATTTTGGGATTATAAATAGCTATGCTGTTTTGATTAAAGATTTGTATGCAAAACTGTTAGAAAAAGAGCTTGTGTTAACAAATACAAACAGAGTTTGGTGAGCTCTCCTTTGTTGGCTCTTCCCTAGGTAATCTGTTTGTAAATAAGGACAAAGGATGGCTTGGAGGAGGTTTTGACCCAGAAGTGGGGGGGGGGGGGGGGGGGGGGGGGGCGGGGGGGGGGGGGGGGGGGGGGGGGAGAGGCAGCCAGTGGCATTTTTGTCAAAAATTGACATTTGGGGACGTCTTGGTGGTTAGCATTTCTTATCAAGTGTGGGCAATTTTAATCAGGAAGCCTAAAGGAGGTACACACTTGTTCATAGCAACTTTGCATTTAAACTTCCCAGTGCTTGCTATAACTGAGTGGGGAGGGGATTCAGCTCTAAAGGCAGCTGGGGCCTTGCTGATTGGATCTATTGCATTTAAACTTCCCAGTGCTTGCTATAACTGTGAGTGGGGAGGGGATTCAGCTCTAAAGGTAGCTGGGGCCTTGCTGATTGGATCTATTGCATTTATATATTTATATAACCAAAAATCAAACAGCAGCAGTACATTCAGGGCAAGTGCGTCTGTGATTCCTTGTATCTAAGAATGTCAGGCATAGTTCAGTGCAACACTTGTTTTGCATCTGTCTTTCGCAGTACCCTTTTCAATCATGGAAACTGTCCTATCTGTAAACAAATCGCTAGTCTACAAGGACAGATTACTTACAGTATCTAGGGTCTGTGATCTCTGCTATTCAGGCAGAAATTAGGTGTCCAGTTCAGCCCCTCTACTCCACTGAGCCTCCAAGCTATCAGCCCCCTGTACCACAAAGATCCTGCAGGAGAAGGGCAGTGTGGAGAACCGTGGGATCTGGCAGGGTGAGAGCTGTGAACCATAAACACAAAGCTTTTGCTGTGTCCCTGCACAACAGATACAGTGCCCTTGTTGACCTTAATAGGGACATTAAGGAGACAGGTAAAGGTATTTGTGATGACAACTCAAATAAGCAGGGGATCTTGGTCCGAGATGAAGAACTTGTTTTCGACAGGGAGAAGTGCGAATCAGGTATTACACATCAGTCATGCAAGAACAGAAAGGCACCCAAAAAGAGAAGTCACCTTCTGGTTGGTGATTCAATTATAAGGGATGTAAATTTAGGAAAGGACACAGAGGTTTCGAATGAGGTCAGGTGTCTTCCAGGTGCTACTGCCAGTAGGGACAAGAAGCGTATTTGTAAAATAATCAAGAATGCCAGCAAGGACTGTGATGTGGAGGCTATTGTACATCTTGGCACTAACGATCTGTCCCAAAAAGATGTACTCACTGTGCAGAATGACTTCCAGAGCCTGGGGCAGGAACTTAGCAGAATAGGCTGTAGGCTTATTTTTTCAGAGGTCTTACCAGTGTATAAGGACCAAAATGGAAAAGGCCAGCGTATAGCACAATTCAATATGTGGTTAAAGGAGTGGAGTAAAGGGGAAGGCTTTGGATATATTAGTCATGATGTCAGCAGCTGGTCCAATGAAGAAATGTACAAAAGAGATGGTTTGCATCCATCAAAGAAAGGGACTGAGTTACTTGGATATAAATTCACAGATTTTCTGGAGGAATATTTAAACTAAACAGCGGGGACAGTGAGCTAACTGATACAGAACATCCCTGTCCCCGGCATTCTAAAAACAATAGGGCTATCAGTGCATGTAACATAGATGTGTGTGTGGACAAGAACATCAACCTTGCTGTCAAGCAAAATCAAGCTCTTAATAGCGAGTGCCACACAAAGTGCACTAACCAAATAGGTGGTAAGACATTAGGGGAACTCAGGCACCACACAGGTTATGTAGGAAGTAAACACAGGGTCAGCCATAAAGGACTCAAATGTCTATACACAAATGCACAGAGTATGAACAGCAAACAGGGTGAACTAGAAATTCAGGTTAATGAGGGCAGATATGATATTGTTGCCATAACGGAAACGTGGGATGAAACCCACAAATGGAACACACAGCTAGAGGGATTTAAATTATTTAAAAGAAACAGATCAAATAAAAGAGGAGGTGGAGTTGCTCTCTATATAAGAAATAACTACATCTCTACAGAAATAGAGCACAACAATGATGAAAACTGTCCTGAATGCATATGGGTCAATATAAAAGGGGGGGAAATGACATTGCCATAGGTATATACTATAGGCCACCCAACCAAACACAGAAAAAAGATGAACTTTTTGCTAGTCAGCTAACTAAGGTATGTAGGAAGCACATCACAATAGTAATGGGGGACTTTAACTACCCTGACATCAACTGGGAGACAAACTCTGAACCAAGTGGAAGATCAAACAGATTCCTGACAAACCTAGCAGACAACTTTGTCTCCCAAAAAGGAGAGAAGGGAACTAGGGGATTAGCCATTTTGGACCTAATTCTCACTAACAGAGATGAAATGATAGAAGGTGTTGAAGCCATAGGAACCTTGGGAGGAACTGATCATGCAATATTGGAATTCAACATTATGGAAGCACAAGCAATAGAACACAGTCAAACTAGAGTCTTGGACTTCAAGAGAGCTAATTTCAATAAACTTAGAGAGGGTTTGGGAAGGATTCCATGGATGAGAATCCTCCAGGGGAAAACAACTCAACAGGCTTGGGAAATTTTGAAAAGTGAGATAATAAAGGCTCAGTCTAGCACAATACCAACAAAGAGGAAAAATAACAGCTCTCAAAAGAAACCAGCATGGCTGCATAAAGAACTCTCTGATCAATTGAAAGATAAAAAGGACAAGTATAGAAAGTGGAAAGAGGGACACATAACTACGTCAGAATATCAGCAAATAGCCCAAGCCTGCAAAGACGAAGTGAGGAAAGCTAAGGCTCAAAATGAACTAAGGCTTGCAACCAAAGTCAAAAATAACAAAAAAAGCTTCTTTCAACATGTAAAAAACAAGAAAAAAGTGAAGGAAACGATTGGTCCATTAGTGGGTGAAAGTGGCAAGAAGGTGACAAGCAACAGGGAGAAAGCAGAACTATTTAACTCGTTT
>NW_015388380.1:134120-137894 GCF_001527695.2 Protobothrops mucrosquamatus
ACGGGTTGCCAGATGTTCTAGTGTCGGATAACGGTCCTCAATTTACTTCTACTGAGTTTCAGGGATTTCTCCGGACCAACATGATCCGCCACGCTGCTTCGGCTCCCTTCCATCCTTCCACCAACGGTCTGGCTGAACGGATGGTCCGCGTCACCAAGGACGCCCTCAAGAAGCTGACTTACGGCAACTGGCATCACAGAGGCAGGCTCGGGACGTTGCAAGAGTCCCGGGCATTTGCAGAAGCTGCCCGGGACCAGACTGAGCGGCGCCGGCCTTGTGCGCATGCACAAGGCGGGAAAAGCCCGCCTCATGATTGGTTGAACTTGCCCGGGGATCAGAGGGTATAAATAGAGGCCTGCGTGCCTCTGCTCTGGTTGTTCGTAGAGTGGAGCAAACAATAAAGACTTGTTGGAGATGATTCGTCTCAAGAGCCATTATTCTCCGGACTTAACACTATCAAAAATAGTGCCATAAAAAACAAAATAGAAATACAAGTTAAGATAGGCAAGAAAATGGTAAGTGAACACCTGTCCAGCCTAGACGAATTCAAATCACCAGGACCAGACGGATTACACCCCAAGGTTCTTAAGGAACTGGCAGATGTGATCTCAGAACCACTGAACTATATTTTTCAAAGATCCTGGAGCACTGGGGAACTACCAGAGGACTGGAAAAGAGCTGATGTAGTTCCCATCTTCAAAAAAGGGAAAAAAAAGGACCCAGGAAATTACAGACCTATCAGCCTGACCTCAATACCTGGGAAGATTCTGGAAAAGATAATCAAACAACAAATCAGCGAACACCTAGAGGCAAACAAAGTCATTACTAAAAGCCAACATGGGTTTGTCAAAAACAGATTATGCCAGACAAATCTTATTGCATTCTTTGACCAAGTGACAAAATTAGTGGACCAGAGGAATGCTGTGGATATAATTTACTTGGACTTCAGTAAGGCATTTGACAAAGTAGACCACAACCTACTAATTGAGAAGATAGAAAAATGCGGGTTAGACAGCATCACCACCAGATGGATCCGTAGCTCAGCATGTGGTCCTCAATGGAACCGCATCTACATGGAGGGAAGTATGTAGTGGGGTGCCCCAGGGCTCTGTTCTGGGCCCAGTGCTCTTCAACATCTTCATCAACGATTTGGACGAGGGGATAGATGGGGAACTCATCAAATTAGCAGACGACACCAAGCTGGCAGGAATAGCCAACACTCCAGAAGACAGGCTTAGGATACAGGAGGATCTGGACAGACTTGAACACTGGGCGCTACCTAACAAAATGAAATTCAGTGGTGAAAAAAGTAAGGTTCTACATTTAGGCAAGAAAAACCAAATGTACAGGTATAGTATAGGGGGTACCTTGCTCAATAGTAGTAACTGTGAGAGGGATCTCAGAGTCCTAGTGGACAATCACTTAAATATGAGCCAGCAGTGTGCTGCAGCTGCCAAAAAAGCCAACACAGTGCTAGGCTGCATTAACAGAGGGATANGTTTTTAAGAAGAAACTGGACAGCCATTTGTCCGAAATGGTATAGGGTTTCCTGCCTGAGCAGGGGGTTGGACTAGATGACCTCCAAGGTCCCTTCCAACTTTATTATTATTATTATTATTATTATTATTATTATTATTATTATTATTATTATTATTATTATTATTATTATTATTATTATTATTATTATTATTATTATTTAGCTGGGAAAAAGAAAAGAACAAGAAAAAGAGAGACATAATGAAGATGCGATAGAAATATGGAGAAGAGAAATGAAGAGGATTGATTAATAGTAAAGGGAAAGAGTTGGTTCATGTAAAGTTGATAGAAGTTGTACTGGTGGAAGAAGAAAAGAAAGAAGTTATGCTAGAGTGGCAGAAGGGAAGGAAGGAATGGATAATAGAAGAAAGAAATAGGAAAGTTGTTTTAAGTTGGTTTGCACAGACTTGTGAATTGCATGCATTAAGCAGGGAGACTGCCATCGTGGTTGGCCCAAACGTGTGAATTGTATGCCTTAACACAAGCCTTAGAATGTTGAAGGAACGAGAATGTACTAAAGTGGGAGGTGGATGTTGCAAGATGGGAGACAGATGTTGAAAAGAAGGAAGAAAAAAAAAACAATGGCTAGAACACAGAAGCAGCCACTGAAGGGGGGTCGCAAGGGATAATCAATATTTTCTAAAACAGGATGGTTGTATTTATACTTTAGTTAAACAAATATGTGATAAATACAAGTAAATAAAAAGGTTTACAACATTTAGTGGTGAGGCCATGTCAATATAGGCCTCATCTGGAAAGTTGTTTTTGTTTCTTTGAAATTATGTATGGGAGGCTTTTGTTACATGAAGATTCAAGAATGTCAATGAAGAAGAGAAGAAAGTTACTCAGTATTTGCATAATCTGGCGCAGGTTTTGTTTTCTATCTCAGTACAGGCCCAGGCTGATGTCATGGTTCCGAAAAGAAGCAGCTTTTCAAAGAACTTTGAGGCTTATTTACCTTAAAGAATCCTTTTATTGCTACATAGCTTTGGCACGTACAATAATGAAGCCAAAAACTGAATCCTCCCTCCCCCAATCACCCATAACAAAGCATAACTCACTCCTTCATTTTACAGTCATCAATCACATTCTCCAATTAGTGTGAAGTGTGAATTGTCCCTCCCGTACTTCTGTTGCAGCTGACCTTGGCAATGCTGTGCTGAAATATTGTTATGGTTAACTAGCATATTTTCCCATCCACTAGGCTAGTATTGTCTGCTTTAACTCTAGAAGTGATATGCAGGCTAGATAAAACATGTTTGCTTCTTCATATATGGCAAGCAAGAACATCCGATGTTAGCATAGGTTAAGGGTTATTTTTCGGTTTGTTGGGGTGTTTCACATGAAACCTTTTGACCAATCTGTCAGCCTTCACTTCACTGGATTTCACCCAGGTGGCTTCAGACAACGGGTATCCCTTCCAATGTACTAGGTACTGCAATTTCCCTTTAAAAATTCTAGAGTCAAGAATACGTTTTCTCCATAGTGGGTCTGTTCCGCAACTACGAGGGGCCCAGGTGCCTTCTTTGGAGGAGGTCTTAAAGTGGAGCCCCGATAAGGGTTCAACAAGCTACAATGGAAAACTGGGTGAATTTTCCCTAAAAGTCTAGGGAGTTTTAGTTCTACTGTGACCGGGTTGATGATCCTTACTATGGGGAAAGGCCCCAAGAATTTTGGTCCCAATTTCTTGCTGGGCAATTTGAGGCGTAAATACTTAGTTGACAAATAAACCTTTTCCCCAACTTGGAATGTTCTTTGGGGAGCCCTCTTCCTATCAGCCTGCTTTTTATAGGTTTCAAAAGTCTTTTTTAAAGCAGTTTTTGTGTTTCTCCAAACTTCTTCCCACCCTCTCACCCACTGGTCAAGTGTTTGGGAAGCGGAGGGCACCTGAGGATATTCAGGTATTGGGCTGAACTCTTTTCCTGTGGCCACTCTGAAAGGCGTGTAGCCGGTGCTGCTGTGCACAGAATTATTGTACGCCACCTCTGCAAAAGGGAGGAGATCAGTCCAGTTCATCTGTTGGTAAGAAACATAGCATCTAAGACTTCCGGTGGCAGGCGTCTTCGTCGGTCGCAGCTGTTTGCTGCCTCCCGCCTGTTTCGCGTAAAAGCCGGTTTGACAGCTAGCATCAGCTGTCAAACGGCTTGATACCTTTCCCCTGGGCATAAGGGGATAGGTGAGCTGCCCGGGGTAGGAGTTGAGTTCCCGAGTCGTCCTATATGGACGATGTAGGTGAGA
>NW_015388380.1:141373-168477 GCF_001527695.2 Protobothrops mucrosquamatus
TGGCACATACAGTACAACTTTTTACATAGTTTTCCACATCCCTTTTCAGCCCCGGCCACCAAAATTGCCGGCGGGTGAGGTGTAGGGTTTTCAAATATCCAAAGTGTCCAGCCTGTTTTACATCATGGCTGTGTTTGAGAGCATTAAGACGGAGGGCTTCTGGCAAATATAGTTTCCCCCCTTTGTAAGCCAAGCCATCTCTGCACGTTAGGAAGGTTTGATTATCTTTGAACCATTGATCGGTGAGGAGCTCTCATTTTATTTTCTTTACTCCGGGGTTATCAGGATTGGGAACCCTGCGAGGTGTAAGTTGAGCAGCAGTTTGTGGATTGGAGATAATTGCCTCGTTAACCTCCTCCCGTTCACTTTTGTATTGGGGTAACCGGGATAGCGCATCAGCTAGGAAGTTCTTTCCTCCTGGTATGTACTTTAGAGTGAAGTTGAAGCGGTTAAAATACTGTGCCCACCATACTTGCTTTGGGGACAATTTGCGGGGAGTTTTCAGTGCTTCTAGATAGCAAAGGCCTCTTTCTCCCAGATTGCCCATCTCCGCTCGCTCTCAGTAAATTTCTTAGAGGTGTAGGCGCAGGGTTGCAGGATCCCACTTTTGTTCTTTTGCAGTAACACAGCTCCAACTGCCACATCACTGGTGTCGGCTTGAATCACAAAGGGTTCCCCTGGGCAGGGGTGCTTTAGGACCGGTTCAGCAGCAAATAGTCTCTTTAAATTCTCAAAGCTGTTTGACAGCTCATTGTCCATGCTAGTGGTTGGCCCGGTCGTGGCTTCCCTCCTCCTTTCCTTGTTTTGAGTAGTTCTGTAAGGGGTAGGGCAATCTCGGCAAAAGAGGGGATGAATTGACGATAAAAGTTGGCAAAACCCAGAAAGCTCTGGAGCTGTTTGCAAGTCTTTGGGGGCTGCCATTCGATTATAGCTTTCACCTTGGCTGGATCCATTTCAATACCCTCATTGGAAATTCTGTAGCCAAGATAGTCTAATCGGGTCTGGTGAAATTCACATTTCGACAATTTGGCATAAAGCTTGGCATTCAATAGTTTCTTTAACACTTCTCTCACCAGCTTTATGTGATCAGTCATATTCGTGCTGTATATCAGGATATCATCAAGATACACCAAAACCCCTTTGTACAAGTGATCATGTAGGACCTCATTAATCGACTGCATGTAGGACCTCATTAATCGACTGCATAAATACAGCTGGGGCCCCCTGTAGTCCAAATGGCATGACTTTGAACTGATAGCTCCCCATAGGACAGTTGAAGGCAGTTTTCCACTCATCTCCCTCTTTTATTCTCACCCAGTAGTATGCCTCTCTCAGGTCTAATTTAGTGAAGACACTCCCCTTAGCCAGATGGGTTAATAAGTCCTTTAGGAGGGGGAGATGGTATTTGTTTTCCACACTCACAGCGTTGAGACCCTTATAGTCTACGCAGAGACAAAGAGACCCATCTTTTTTCTCTTTGAACAACACAGGGGCTCCCACAGTGGATTTGGCCTGTTCAATGAACGCCCTCGCTAGGTTTTTGTTCACGTATCACTGCATCTCCTCCATTTCAAGGGGGGACATAGCATACATTCTCAGTCGTGGGAGTTTGGCTCCTGGCACCAGTTCGATGGAGCAGTCATTGGGTCTGTGAGGGGGTAGGGCATCACATTCTTTTTCAGTAAAAGCCTCCGCCAGGTCCCGGTATTCATTGGGGATGACTGGTTCGCCTGGAGGCGGTGAGGCGGCCATTGGGTGGCCTAAGGTGCCCTGAAACATCTGTTGAATCAATGGGGGGATTAGGCCCTATAGGTAGTCTCACGGTTCTCATTCCTTTCTCCCACCAGATAAACGGTTTCCATTTGTCTAACCAGGCTAGCCCTAGGATCACCGCCTCAGTCATTTTTGGAGCCACCAGGAAGCGAATAAACTCCCAGTATGCACCTATTTCTAAGCGTAAGGGCTCAGTTACTTGTGTGACAAGAGTCCCTCCCATGAGGGAGCCATCGGCTTGCTCAAACCTCATGGGTTCAGAGAGCAATTTTGCTCGTATGCCCAATTTCATGGCAAAGGGTAAGCTAATCATACATCGGGTGCATCCAGAATCTATTAGCACATTTAAGTTCATTTGTACCCCAGATTTAGGGATTATAAGTTTGGTGGCTAGCGAAAAAGGGCGGGATTTGTCGACTCACCATTGGGTCGTTCTCCCCTTCGTCATCGCTGTCGAGAGAGGGTAGAGCTGGGAAGGATCCAGCCTTAGTCCCGGCGTCCTCCTGTGTAGGGGATGCGACTTGGGCAGCCAGTTCTTGTTTGATCCAATTGGATTTTCCTCTCAGTGGCTGCTGATCAGATTTCTTCTTCGCTGCAGGTCTCGGTCTGCTCTGCTGTTGGGGGTAGGGAACTGGGCAGTTCGCTGCTCAATGTCCCTGTTGTCCGCATCGGAAGCACGCGAGTGGCGGCCCTGCACGTGGTTTGGGTCATTCGGTAGACGTAGTTGTTGGGGGTCTCCAGGGGGTTGGTTGTCGTCTGGGTCATTCTGGTTTTGGTTGAATTTCAGGAGAGGGAGGCTTCTTGTAGCGAGAGAGCTTGACGTCCAGCTTCACTGCTGTCTGGTACCACTCCTGTAGCCGATCAGGTACTTCTCGATAGATGCAGGCCTGAGAGAGGTGATCATCTAATCCCTCAATGAAGTGATGAATTAGGGACTGCTCAGTCCACCCCTCTATTCGACCTGCTGTCTTGCGGAACTCTCGCACGTACTCCAGGGCAGGTCTGTCGGCTTGCTTTATTTTGTGGATCTGTCCTGCTGCTTTGAGGCCAATGGATGGGTCCTCAAATCGTTCTCTCAGACCTAAGAGAAAGAGGTGGGGATCTTCCAGTTCGGGGGCTTGCTCACTATATAAATTATTCAGCCATTCAGCTGCTTCTCCCTCTAGGTTGGATGCAATAACGTCGACCATGGCACCTGGGTCCGGATAGTGGTAGGCCCAGCGGTTCAAGTGAGAGCGCCCTTGGTTGAGAAAAAAAATCAGCTTCTCTGCGTCCCCATCGAAGGTTGCTTTGAAGGGTGGTGCAAACACAGGCTGTTGCGGCCCCCACTGGGGCTGTTGCTGTTGGCCCCACCCTGGTTGCTGGTTCCATGGCTGCTGGGCTCTCTGCTGTTGACGTAGTGCCCCCAGTTGCTGTTGGCCCCATCCTGCCTGCTGATCCAACGGTTGCTGGGCTCTCTGCTGTTGACGTGGTGCCCCCAGTTGCTGTTGGCCCCATCCTGCCTGCTGATCCAATGGTTGTTGGGCTCTCTGCTGTTGACGTGGTGCCCCCAGTTGCTGTTGGCCCCATCCTGCCTGCTGATCCAATGGTTGCTGGGCTCTCTGCTGTTGACGTGGTGCCCCCAGTTGCCGTTGGCCCCATCCTGCCTGCTGTTGCCATACCGGTAGTACTGGCCTCTCAAGTCATTGGAGGTCTTCCCCAGGTTGCTGTCTGGGCGGGGGTTGCTGCTGTCTTCTCTGCTGCTGGCCAGCGGGGGCTGGTGGTGCCACCTGCTGCTGTAGGCCTCTCAATGGTGGCTGTGCAAGTGGGGGTTGTAATGGTCCTCTCTGCTGTTGGACTGCAGGGGGTGGTGACGCCCTCTGCTGCTGTAGGCCCCTCAATGGCTGCTGGACAAGTGGGGGTTGTTGCTGGGCCCCCCTCATCTGTAAGCTCACCGGCTGTAGCTCTCCTGGCTTTTGCACCACCCCAAGCTGCTGCAAAGCCTCTATTAGTTGATGTAGGCTCAGAGATGGCTGATCACTCATCTGTGGGGGTTGCCCAATTTCACCTTGCTATAGGGGGCCCAGGCTGGGGTTTCCTCTCTCTGTGGGGCTGGAGGCCCTGGCAGGGGACCCCAGGGGTTGAAAAGCTATTTGCTCTGCGAGGGAGGGGCTGGGGGCCTCTCTCAATGGGAGCTGCTCTTCGCTCTGCACTTCTAATTCTTCAAATCTCTCTGCCAGGTATTCTAATTTATTTTATTTATTTATTTATTATTTAGATTTATATCCCGCCCTTCTCCCGTGAGCTGCAGGTGGGTATTTCCACTCACCCGAGTCTTCAGTGACAGACGGCCGGGCAGCTCTCCACTGGTGGGGGGAAGGCGATATGTAAGAATCCCTTTGTCGTGACTCACGCTCATCTGCTGGCAGGGCTGTATGGAAGCCTCCAGAGCTTTCGCTCGGCTTATCCCAGTCTGACAACCAAATCAGCTCTCCTGATAGTTTTGGCCTCGCTCCCAGCTGGGGAGTTTGCAAGAATTTCTTCTCCACCGGCTGGCTAGCTGTCGTTCCCCTCCCTGGGGAAGGTGCTGCTGCTGTCGCTCCCCCTCCTGGGGAAGCTGCGGCTGGGGGGGTGCTGGCCCCACGCATTTCTTCCTCTTCCATGGCGAGATCTTCCCCAAATCTTTGTCAAACTATCCCCATTAGTTTAGGGATAGTGACTGGGGTAAGGGACCCCTAAATGGATTTAAAAGTTTGTGGGTTTTGGCTTGATGTCATGGTTCCGAAAAGAAGCAGCTTTTCAAAGAACTTTGAGGCTTATTTACCTTAAAGAATCCTTTTATTGCTACATAGCTTTGGCACGTACAATAATGAAGCCAAAAACTGAATCCTCCCTCCCCCAATCACCCGTAACAAAGCATAACTCACTCCTTCATTTTACAGTCATCAATCACATTCTTCAATTAGTGTGAAGTGTGAATTGTCCCTCCCGTACTTCTCCTGTTGCAGCTGACCTTGGCAATGCTGTGCTGAAATATTGTTATGGTTAACTAGCATATTTTCCCATCCACTAGGCTAATATTGTCTGCTTTAACTCTAGAAGTGATATGCAGGCTAGATAAAACATGTTTGCTTCTTCATATATGGCAAGCAAGAACATCCGATGTTAGCAGTCTTGACAGCTGCCTTACCACCTGTCTCTTTTCATTGTTCCTGGAGAATGGGTTCAGGTGAAAAGAACTGTCACCTAGAAATACCAGTCCTGAGTGGTCTCAACCATGCCAAGTCCTCCTGATTTAAGGAATCAAGGCGTGAGTCCATGGAAAGTCCCATCATATCCTCTCCAGTGACAAGCTCCGCAGCTGGACAGCCTGAAAATGAAATTTCAACCTGCCTCACTTGTTGAACTGTTTCCATCTAAGTAGGATAAAAACCTCAATGGATTGGACTACCCTGGAAATCGTGTTCCTAGAACCTGGACTATGTGTTGCAATATTTTTCTTCTGCTACTGTTGTTTCCTTCATATTCAGACATTTTTCAGTGATTTGTTTGGCCAAGGTATAAATTCCAATGCATCCATAATGTTTCAGGAGCTCATCCACCAATGCCTGAACCCCCAGTGGCTTCCTTCATGTAACGTCTCCAATAATCCTTGCGCTATGGGTTTATTGATTACCTGCCTCCCATCCGGGAGAAACCATTTACCCTTCTCTCCTTGTTGCCCACCTATCTGCATTATTTCTTTTTCCTCTGTTTCTGAAAACACAGGGATCTCTTCTAGTGTTTCTACAATGGGTATTAAGATATTTATGCTTTCTTCATTTGCTGCCCTCTTGGCTTCCTCATCCACAATCCTATTTCCCATACTTTCAAAAGAATTGCCCCTCTGATGTGCACTCACATGGGTTATGGCAATTCTTTTTGGTAACTGGAGGGACTCCATTATCTGTTTTATCAACTCTTCATGAATCAATTCCTTTCCTTTGCTGTTAATCATTCCCCTTTCCACCCAAATTTTTCCAAAGGTATGGACTACCCCAAAGGCATACCTTGAATCTGTATAAACAGTTCCAGCCTTGTTTTCTAACAATTGTAGGGCCTGATTTAATGCATACAGTTCGCAAGTTTGGGCTGACCAGTTCTTTGGCAGGCTACCAGATTCTACCAACTCTTTGGTGTGTCCATTTATAATTGCATACCCGTTTTTCTTTAACCCACTCTCTACCCTGGAGGAGCCATCTATAAATAATGCCTCCCCGCCTTCTAGTGGATACTCTTCCAGATCTGGTCTAATTTTAGTTTGCAAATCAATCACCTCTGTACAATAATGTTCCAAACCCTCTTGATCTATTTGTCTAGTGTTGGCCAGAAACTGAGCAGGCTTTAAATTGTGATCAGTGGTTAGTACCAGGTCATTCCTTTGCATTAGTATGGTTTCATATTTTAAAATTCTAGAATCTGTAAGCCACCTTTCTGCTTTTTGTTGCAATATTGTCCTGACTTGGTGGGGAGTACTTACAATAAGCACTCCTCCGAAGGTTAGTTTTCTGCTTTCTTGAACCAAAACCGCAGTGGCTGCTATTGCCTGTACGCATATAGGCCACCCCCTTATTACAGGGTCCATAATTTTTGAAAGGAAGGTGACTGGCTTTATTTGTCCAGCCCAGTTTTGGGTCAACACTCCCTGTGCTATTCCATCCTCCGTATTTACAAACAAATGGAAAGGCTTTTCCAAATTTGGTAGACTTAAAACTGGAGGTTTTACTAAAGTTTGCTTCAGATTTTCAAAGTTTCCTCTTTCGTGGTCCTCCCACTTTAAACCCCATGGTTCAGTATCTATTAATTTAGAATATAAGGATTTAGTTAAATCTGCATATCCATCGATCCACAATCTGCAATATCCCACCAACCCTAGAAATTTTCTCAGTTCCTTTTTATTTTTGGGTAGTGGTTGTGAGGCCACCCCTTCTATCGGGTGATTCGCCGACTCCCTTCACTAATTAAATGTCCTAAGTATTTCACCTCCCTTTCCACATATTGCAATTTGGTTTTGGAAACCCTTAGTCCCTGTTGTCCCAGAAAGTTTAGTAACGCGTTGGTAGCGTCAATAGTTTCCCCTTTCTTTTTCCCAGAGATTAGAAGATCATCCACATATTGTATTAAACAGGTCCCCTTGGGCAACTGCAAAGCCTCCAAAACCTGTTCTAAGACCTGTCCGAATAAGTTGGGAGATTCTGTAAACCCCTGAGGGAGTACAGTCCATTGGTATTGTTGTTTCCTCCCTTTGTAAGGATTCTCCCATTCAAAGGCAAACATGGGCCTCGACTCATTATCTAGAGGACATGCCCAGAAGGTCCACTACACTAAACCATTGGTGGTCTGGGGGAATTCTTTCCATTAACGTATAGGGGTTTGGTACGACTGGGTGTCGGGTTTGGACAATGTTATTCAGGAGCCTCAAATCCTGGACAATTCTAAAGGTCCCATCTGGTTTCTTTACTGGTAATATTGGAGTATTATAAGGTGACATAGAGGATTCCAAAAGACCATCCTTTAAGAGGACATCAATCACTGGCTGTAGACCTTTTCTTCCTTCCATTGAATGGGATACTGTTTCTGCCTAACTATTTCATTGGGTTCTTTCAAGTGGATTTTTAAGGGGGGGATCTGTAACCCCCCTCTGTTCCCCTGCCTCACCCAGACAGGTGGGTTGATCTTATCCTCCTCCTCCTGGGTCAGTTTTCTCATGAATGCTTCAGGCTTGAATTCTAATTTTAATTGTAATGCCATCAGAGCATCTCACCCTAATAGGTTTACTCCAGCCTCAGGAATATATAACATCTCAATATTAATTTTCTGTCCCCCCATCTTTTACTTTAATTTCCAGGGGATTGATTTTGGGGACTTCAAATCCTTCCCCTTTCACCCCAGAAACTCTGATCGCTTGCCCACTTAATTTCATTTCTGGAGTTAATACAGAAACGGAGGTTCAGGCTGCTCCTGTATCTATTAGAAATACTAATTCCTCTTCGCTGGGTCCTACTAATAAATTTATCAAGGGCTCTCCGTGGGACTTAAATATAAAGCGCACTCAAACATTCAAATTCATAGCATTATATACACTTCTATCGCGGCGCCCCCCTCCCCTCCCCTTCGGTCCCATTTGAAAGGACTTCAGAGGGCACAATCTTGTCCGAGACGCCTAACCAGAATACATCACCCCTCCCCCTGATTACATCGGTTTCAAAACTTCCCCTGGCCACCCTTTTGTCTTGTTAAGATAACATCAGCCTGTCTCTAACTCACATTGTAGTGGATACAGATACAATAAACAAAGGCAATAAACAAAGCAAATGGAAGAAGTAATAACCCCACAGGCATATTTCCCCCCCCCCTACCGGTTTTTTTTAAAAAAACTTCTGTGTTGCTCACAGTTCTGGGGAAAATAGGAGGCGGAAGAAATATTAGGTATGTTTGTTGCCTTGAGTTTATAAAAAATAATAAAAGTGGAATATTGAAAACTGACAAATAAGGCAGATATCTTGAACTTAGAATCATATAAGGAGGAGTCAGGGTAGCAACAAATTAGCTCCTAGAATGAGCTCCTGGATTGTGACAGGTTTTACCCCTTCTGGCTTAATCCTACAGCCCCAAAATGCCATCCAGAGACAACAATGCAGACCCAGCCCAGGTAATGTGACCCATAAATCCAACAAGCAGAGAAACAGATGAGGATTGACTCTGTGGGAAGTCAGCCCCCCCCCCCCCGGAAATATTAAAAAGGCAGAATATTATATTTCCTCAAAGGATCTTAAAAAGGCAGAAAAGCATGCCCAGTTTTTCTTAATAGCCCCAAGTCTCCCTCCCCCCAAGCAGAAACCAGCTCTGTAGAAATGCAGATATCATAATCCATTCAGGAAGGTTGGAGCCAGGAAGCTGGAGCTCATGGGATTAAAAAGACAAAGATCCCTAGAATCAACAACCCCTCACCCAAAAAAATCCAACACAGGACATAGCCATCAGCCACAGCCACAGGGAAGCAGGATATGACCTTTAGGATGTAATAGGATTAACCCACCACCATCAGAATACCAGAAAGGCACACACACAGACTCAGGTCAAAGTACATGACACAGGAAATACAAAGCCTCAAACAGGAACAGGAAACAACCTCAAGAGCCCCAGAAGGTACAAAAACCCACCACTCCCAGCAACATGTGGTCAGCTTTCCCAGAGCCATCTTTCTGTCTGGCTCTCCTCTTCAATAAACTACAACCTTCTTTCTAAAGCAATCTCCATTTTGATTATTCCCAGCTTGGACTGGACCCTGATGAAGTTTTTTCTTTCAACAACTATCTCCCCATTGCAGAGGCAACAAAAAGGTGAGTAAGATCTACAGCTTAAGAACCCCTCTCACCTCCAAAGAATATAACATGGAACACAAGAACAAGACAGGCCTCCTCCTTTGACCCTCCAAATATTCAGCCCAAATCATTCCCTGGAGCAGGGAGATAACCTCTTGGAACAAGTCTGCACCAGTGAAAACTACATCAACATTTCCATGAGGTCTGCCTTTTATCTTCAGAAACTGGTCTGTATACTTCAACAGCTAAATGACATTGCAGTGAAGGTGGACAGCTTCCAACAAGCCCTTGATCAGCAAATCCTCCATGGCAATTGAAGTTAAAATGGCAGCAGAAGCTGGCCATGTCAGCATTCTGGCAGCCTGCCCTGTGATGTCAACAAGGCACCTGGGGGTCAATTGTTACAGTCAACCACCCCCTGTGCTACAGAAAAAAAACAACTAGAAATCCATCAGAATGGCTATGGATGGAACAGCTGCAAGACTAGGTGAGATACGGAGGTCACAATAAACTGCCAAAGTAGAAAAATTGATTTCAAAGATTTTCACTACTTACCCAGTTCAAGTTTTTATTTTTAAGTTAGGTTGGAAGTTAAAAGGTCTCTGATCTGCCCCCCCCACACACACCTTGTCAGCACCTCACTGGCTCCATTGGGGAGGCAGGAATCCCGTCAGGATAAAGGAAGAGACCAGATCCCCTCATAATAAATCCACACCTAGGGAGGAATCAACATATCTGAAGGTGATCTTCCTTTCCAGATTTCACACACACCTCAGGTTCAAAGTCCAGGGCAGGAGCACCTTGATCTGCACAGGAAGGACAATTGTCTTTCGACAAAGTCACACACTAGAACCAGTGCATACACAAACCACACACTCCAAGGCCACAGCAAGGACTAGTCCCCCTATAAAACCAAGTCTCTGGACCCCATTTTCTCTGTAGCCTACCCCCAAGAGGAAACCTCTTTCTTTTGGGGAATAAATGAACTTCCTCATAGTATGTCTGGATTTCATTTTAGATTTGTTCTTCACAACCCCAAATTCTTCTAACACGGCTGTCAAACTCAATTTCATTGAGAGCCGCATTGACATTATGGTTGCCCTCAAAGGGCCAGTTGCATGTAAGACTGACGACTCACGGCAGCCGGGTGGGCATGGCCTGATCGACACCACTCACTGGGCACAGCTGACTTGAGATAGCTGGGTCGGGACGGAACAAGTTGCACCAGCTAACTAGACGTGGGGACAACTCGGTGCCCCACAAGCTTGACTTCCCAAACTGCTGGCAGCCCAGCACATGCACGCACACAAACACACACCCTGCATTCCAGGTTTGGGGATTTTTATCCACAGAGGAAGGAGAGGGCCTTCTCCCCAAGCCCAAGCATGATTGGCAGTTTGCTAGCTCAGATGTGGATAAAAGTCTCCAACCTTGGAATGGTGTGCATTTATAAGATGCTTTATCATAACAATATTTTCCTGCTTGATTGGGCAATGTGACCTGACCAAGAGGGAGGAGGAGGAATTCTATGCTTTTACTATGGGGATGTGGGTGGGGTCTGGCCAGAGTGGGTTTTGCTTTCATAATGTACCGAATTGGTGCACTCAATAAAGTTTTACATTAAGAGATTGGAAAGTCTTGAAGATGCTTGCTTGGGTTCATCAGTCGGAACCATGACATTTCTATCTTCAGGGCTTTGCTGCATAGTGTTTCCTGGTGTATGATGCAGTGATATGCTGTCAGCTCACCTGTGGAATTCTCGCTCTTCCTCTTCTCTTGCAGCCTTTCCACTAATCCACTCTTTTTCTCCACACTTCAAAGGTGCCCCATCTGTTGTCAGTCCCGTAAGTTTGTCCCAGGGCAGTTTCATGTCATTTACACATTTAGATACCGCATCAAATATGTCTTTTCCTGTGGTAGTGCCATGCATTGATTTCATATCCAAAAGTTCCTCTGTAATGCATAAACTTGAGTCCACTCCATGGATGAAGATTGTCAGCTGTGCCGTGTCAGAGATGTCCGTGCTCTCATCCACAGCAAGGGAATATGCAATGAAATCTTTTCCTTTTTCAACCAACTGTACTTGTAAATCAGGGGCAAGCTCACATATCCGATCAGCAACAGTATTTTTGCTTAGGCTTGCATTTGGTCTGGACACAAGACTTTGCACACTTTAATCATGCAGCACTTCAAAAACTCTGTGTCAGTGCTGCAAATACTGTATATTCTTGCTTTGCCAATATGCAGAACTGTCTGGTATTTTTAGAGTTAATGCAGAGCAGAAGAGGGAGGAGGGAAAAGCCCAGGAAAGAGAGAGGAAGGGAACCTCTGACCTTCACACTAATTGGATAACGTGATATATGACAGCTAATTTAGGGAGGGAACATGCTGATAATTTAACTGCTCAGAGGAAGAGAATTTAGATCTTAGCATTCCTTCATTATGCCGTGCCGACATTTTGTAACAATAAATGACTTTTAGGAAAATCATGCCTGGAAGTTCTTTGAAGTGTTTCATTAGCCAGAACCATAACATCATGCTAAGTTCTCAAATCCTTTCCAAACGACCTGGGGTCCTGAACTCCGTCCACTGCCTCTAACCTTGAGAGGAGCTGGTAAAGATTCAGGGGAAGAAAATCTATCATGAGAAAAGGGAGTTTGCTTGAAGACCTAGCAGCTACTGATAACCCAGAGTGGGAAACAACAGACAGCATGGTGTGGGAAGATGAATTGTGGCAGACCTCCCAGCTGGGAGCAAAGACTTCAAAAGCAGATTGGTATGGAGCTAACAAATGGCCTGCTACTCAAACTTTGGGTGAGTCACTGGAAAGATTTCAAACCCCAGATGTGAAAAGCAGAAATAAATTCCTGCAGAGAGAACCCTACAGCCCCTCCCTCGTAGATCAGACCCTGGGTTCCCCAACCAGGGACTGCAGTCCTGAAGACAGAGGGAATCCCAGACTGAGGCCTCTGCAGCAATGGGCAGATTGGCACCCCCCACAGATAGATGATCAGCAGCAACTGACCTTGCCACAACTAACAGAGGCCTTGCAACAGCTTGGGGTGGTGCAGAAACCAGGAGATCAGCAGCTGGTGGGAGACCGACCACAGCAGGGAGATTGGCCACAGCCCCTGAACGTGCAACCCCTGGGCAAAAATCTGCAGCCAGGATGGGGCCAGCAGCAACAGCCTGTAATGGCACCACCTTTCAAAGCAACCTTCGATGGGGACCCAGAGAAGCTGAATTTTTTTCTCAACCAAGTGCGTTCTCACTTGAATCGCTGGGCCTATCTCTACCCAGAACCAGGTGCCATGGTCGATGTCATTGCGTTCAATCTAGAGGGAGAAGCATCTGAATGGCTGAACAATCTATATAGTGAGCAAGCCCCCGAACTGCGAGATCCCCACCTTTTCCTCCTAGGACTGAGAGAAAGATTTGAGGACACATCCATAGGCCTCAAAGCAGCAGAACAAATCCACAAAATAAAACAAGCCGGCAGGCCTGCCCTGGAGTACGTGCGAGAGTTCCACAAGACAGCAGGTCGAATAGAGGGGTGGCCTGAGCAGTCCCTAATCCATCACTTCATCGAGGGATTAGACGATCACCTCTCTCAGGCCTGCATCTATCGAGAAGTACCTGATCGGCTACAGGAGTGGTACCAGACAGCAGTGAAGCTAGACGTTAAGCTCTCTCGCTATAAGAAGCCTCCCACACACGAACCCGAGCAGAAACCAGAGCTACCCGGACAGCAATCACCCCCACGAAAGCCTTCAACTACTGCAATGGATGAGAGACCCAGGCCACCTACACGCCCATCATTTAAGTGTTTTCAGTGTGGACAAGAAGGACATTGAGCGGTCACCTACCCCTGACTGCAGAGCAGACCAGAACCAGCAATGAGAAAGAAACCTGCTCAGCGGCTAACGAGAGAAAAATCCAACCGGCTCGCGCAGGAACCTGTTGCCCGGATTATACCCCCCAGGCAGGAGAACGCCGAGACTCCGGGTGGACCCGCCCCTCCTTTGACAGCGACGATGAAGGAGAGAATGACCCGATGGTGAGTCGACAAATCCCGCCTTTTTCACTGGCCGCCAAACTTATAATCCCTAAGGCTGGGGCACAAATGGACTTAAACGTGCTAATTGATTCTGGATGCACCCGCTGCATTATTAGTCTGCAGTTTGCCATGAAAATGGGCATACGAGCAAAACAGCTTTCCAAACCGGTGAGGTTTGAGCAAGCCGATGGCTCCCTGATGGGAGGGACTCTTGTCACACAATTAACCGAGCCCTTACGCCTAGAAATAGGTGCACACTGGGAGTTTATTCGCTTCCTGGTGGCTCCAAAAATGACTGAAGCGGTGATCCTAGGGCTAGCCTGGTTAGACAAATGGAAGCCGTTTATCTGGCTTGAGAAAGGAATGAGAACCGTGAGACTACCTATAGGGCCTAATCCCCCCATTGATTCAACAGATGTTGCAGGGCATCTTAGGCCACCCAATGAGCGAGCGCACATGGCCACCTCACCGCCTCCAGGTGAACCAGTCATCACCAATGAATACCGGGACCTGGCGGAGGCTTTTACTGAAAAAGAATGTGATGCCCTACCCCGTCACAGACCCAATGACTGCTCCATCGAACTGGTGCCAGGAGCCAAACTCCCACGACTGAGAATGTATGCCATGTCCCCCCTCGAAATGGAGGAGATGCAGCGATACGTGAACAAAAACCTAGCGAGGGCGTTCATTGAACGGGCCAAATCCACTGTGGGAGCCCCTGTGTTGTTCAAAGAGAAAAAAGATGGGTCTCTTCGTCCCTGCGTAGACTATAAGGGTCTCAATGCTGTGAGTGTGGAAAACAAATACCCTCTCCCCCTCCTAAAGGACTTATTAACCCATCTGGCTAAGGGGAGTGTCTTCACTAAATTTGTTGTGGCTCCGTCCTGTGGGTCCCTATCATCGGAGGAGGAAGGCTCTGAACATGAAGGAGAGGAGATGGCCAGGCCTCCCTCTCCAGGACCTTCCCCTCTGGTGCGGCCTTCGGTGTCTTCCGACGGAGAGGAGATTGGCCAGGAGCCCGGTGTTTCTGGGATCAGCCAGGAGCCAGGTGCTTCTGGGATTGGCCAGGAGCCAGGTGTGTTGGACTCAGAGGAGGATACGTCTTGGCTGGATCCACGCCAGCGTCGGAGGGACAGACGTGCGCAGCAGCTAAAACGTCGTGCCAGAGATTTCAGCTGAGTCACTGGGCCACACCCCACAGGCTATATAGGCAAGGGGTGTGCTGTTTGAAACTCTTGTGATGGACAATACTGAATCTTCTGTTGCAGCACTCCGGAATTATCCTGGACTTGATTTGTATTATCAGTAAAGGTCTTGGCAGGCAGCCACGGAGTTGCTGCCAAGTGTTTATCTGTGTGTTTGGCAGTGCTGAGCAGTCTTTTAGCCCTCGGCTGACTGGTTGGGGGGTGTGAGTCGGACGGGGGACAGAACATCTTGTCCGTCACCAGACATAACCATCGCTAACCCACGATGGACCAACAGCAGCAGCAGCAGCTTCAACAGCTGATGGATGCCAATCAGCTATTGCAACAGCAAGTAGGCCATTTAACGGCTCAACTCGCTTTGGCTAATGCTCCTGCTGCTCCTCCCCCCCCTCCTCCTCCTCCTCCTCCACGTTCAAGATGCCCCGTGAACGTGCCAGAAAGATTTTCTGGGCAGACGGAGCTGTTCCCGGCCTTCATGGGACAATGCCAACTCTTTATGGCGATGAGGCCGGAGGATTTTCCGGATGATCGGGCTCGGGTGGCGTTTGTGATCAGCTACCTTTCTGGCTCTGCTGCCCGATGGGCCACGCCCCTGCTGTTGCAAAACAGTCCGTTACTCCTAGACTACCAGGGCTTTCTGCAACACCTGCGCGTCATGTACGAAGACCCCCTTCGCGTGCAGACGGCAGCAAGGCGCATTAAGGACCTCTGCCAAGGGAAGCGCGCCTTGCAGGAATATATCGCTGAGTTCCGCCTTCTCGGCCAGGACTCAGCCTGGAATGATGCTGCGTTGATGGATGCCTTCCAGGACGGCCTCTCCGATGACCTGCAGGATAAGTTGGTACGAATGGAGGTGCCCCAGACCCTTGATGCTCTGGTGCTCCAGTGCCTGCGCATCGATGCCCGCCTTCAATGGCAACGGCCTCGTCGATCCTTGCTGGAACCACTGCCAGCGGCGGCACCCCCGCGTTGCGCACCGACAGGACCCCGGACCGCCCCACGCTTTGTGACAACGGGTGAGGAGCCCATGGAGCTCGGAGCAGCGTGACCTCACCTGACGGCCCAGGAGCGGATGCGGCGACGCCAAGGGGGATTGTGCCTCTATTGCGGTGAGGCTGGACATTTTGCCGCCTCGTGTCCCAGGAAGCAGAGTGGGGCGCTCAAGCCTGTTCCGGAGTCTCGGCGTGATCAGATGGGAAACGGGCCAGGCCTGGCCTAGGGGAAACCCTGGGTCAGGCACGTGACCATGCCCCACCGGAGTCGGCGGTTGTGGACTATGAGCCCCCTCGGCACCTGATTCTGGACACCCGGGTGTTGTTGGCCAACCGGTCGGAGGGGCTCCAGGCACATGCGCTGGTTGACTCGGGGGCCACGTCAAACTTTATGGACCAGGCCTTTGTGGCCCATTTTAAGGTCCCCTTGGTTCCAGTGGACCCTCCGTTGAGGGTCGAGACTATTGATGGGCGGGAGCTCGTGGTGGGGCCCATCAAATTCGCTACCCAGCCTTTGCGCCTCGCCATTGGGGCCCACGAGGAGGCGATTCAGTTTTATGTGACGGCGGACCTTCATTTTCCCTTGGTCCTGGGGATGGCCTGGCTTCGAACTCACGATCCTCAGGTGGCATGGTCGAGAAACGTCATCTCGTTCCCGAGCCTGCAGTGTGTCAATCACCACCACCACACCTGTGCCGGCCAGGACGTCTCCACCCCAGCCGTCTCCTTGCCTCCTGAGCTGACGTCCTTCGCCGATGTGTTCAGCGAAAAGGAGGCGGACCGATTACCCCCGCATCGACCCTACGACTGCCCGGTGGATCTGCTGCCCAATGCGCCACTGCTCGCGGGCCGCCTGTACTCCATGTTGGAGCCCGAGTTGGCTGCTCTACGGGATTTTCTGGAGAAGAACCTGGCCCGTGGGTTTATCCGGCCTTCGTCCTCCCCGCTCTCGGCCCCGGTCCTTTTCGTGAAGAAGACGACGGGGGACCTACGCCTGTGCTGCGATTACCGGCGCTTGAATGCCATCACAGTGCGGAATCGCTACCCCCTGCCGCTCATCCCCGAGCTGATGGAGAGGTTGCGGGAGGCCTCGATCTTCACCAAGCTCGATCTCCGAGGGGCCTACAACCTGGTGTGCGTGCGTAAGGGGGATGAGTGGAAGACGGTGTTTGGCACCCGATACGGCCACTTTGAGTACAATGTCATGCCGTTCGGGTTGACCAACGCCCCCGCGGTCTTCCAGCACCTGATGAACGACATGTTCCGGGACATGTTGGACCGGTTCGTGGTGATCTACCTGGATGACATTTTAATCTATTCCCAGAACCAGGAGAGCCACCTCCAGCATGTCCGCCAGGTCCTGCAGCGCCTGCGGGAGAATCAACTCTATGCAAAGTTGGAGAAATGTTACTTCTTCCAGACTTCCATAGAGTTCCTCGGGCACATCATCACATCTGAGGGCATCGCGATGGACCCGCGCAAGGTGGAGGCCTTGCGCAGTTGGGAACCCCCACGTCGGGTGAAGGACGTCCAGCGTCTGCTGGGGTTCGCCAACTACTACCGGACCTTCATCCCAGGCTTCGCCACTCTGACCTTGCCGCTGACCCAACTCCTTCGGAAGAAGGTCCCGTTCCAGTGGGGGCCCCTGCAGCAGCAGGCCTTCGAGGTCCTCAAGCGGGCCTTCGTCACGGAGCCGGTCCTCAGGCATCCCAATCCACACCGTCTGTTCGTGGTTGAGACGGATGCGTCCAACGTGGCGATTGGAGCGGTTCTGCTACAGGCCCCAGTGGATGGTGGCACTCTTTTTCCCTGCGCTTATTACTCCCGGAAACTCAATCCTTCCGAGCGCAACTACACCATCTGGGAAAAGGAGTTGCTGGCTATCAAGGCCGCGTTTGAGGCTTGGCGGCATCACCTTGAGGGGGCCCGATACCAGGTGGAGGTGCGGACGGACCATCGGAACTTAGAGCACCTCACCACGGCCAGGAAGTTGAACCAGCGGCAGATCCGGTGGTCATTGTTTTTCGCCCGGTTCAACTTCCACGTCACCTATGTTCCCAGCGGCCTCAATCAGAGGGCGGACGCGCTATCCCGCAAGCCGGAATACTTCTGCCCCAAGGACCCCCTTCCCCCTCGGACGGTGCTGCCCGCAGAGGCCTTGGCCATGGTCCAGGAACCGGCGGACCTGCGGGCTCAGGTGCTGGAAGCGCAGCGCCGTGATGAGTGGTCGCAGCAGTGGAGAGCGGAAGTTGGCCCAACGTCCCCATGGACCTTGGAGGATGGCTTGCTGAAGCACCGGGGCCGACTGTACGTGCCTACAAGTCTGCTCCGAGCCCTCGTCATGAACCAGTGCCATGATAATCCCGCGGCGGGGCACTTCGGGTTCTTTAAGACCTTGAACCTGGTGACGCGGACTTTTTGGTGGCCTAGGGTACGGCATGATGTGCACGTTTACGTGACGTCCTGTGTGACGTGCCGACAGGCCAAGTCCACGTCCGGCCCACCTCCTGGACTCCTCCAACCGCTGCCGACACCGGAGAGACCGTGGGGTGCCATCTCCATGGATTTCCTGACGGATCTACCACTGTCTGCCACGTTCACGACCGTCCTCGTGGTGGTGGACATGCTCACTAAGATGGCCCATTTCATCCCGTGCCGCGGACTGCCATCAGCCCGCACCACGGCCCGTCTGTTCCTGCAGCACATCTTTCGCCTCCATGGCCTGCCGGACAGGGTGGTGTCGGACCGCGGGGCCCAGTTCACGGCCCGCTTCTGGAAAAGCCTGATGGCCGCGCTGGAGGTGCAGGTGTGCCTATCGTCGACGCACCATCCGGAGACTGACGGGGGCACAGAGAAGGTCATCGGCATCCTGGAGCAATACCTCTGCTGTTTCGTCAACCAGCAGCAGGACAACTGGGCCGAGTACCTTCCCCTGGCGGAGTTCACCTTCAACAACTCCCAACACACCTCCACCCAGATGACCCCGTTCCACGCCAATGTTGGATACCATCCACGGTTTTTCCCGTTGGCAATCCCAGATTCCCCTGTTCCCGAGACCCAGGACTTCCTCTTGGAGCTGCAGGCGGTGCAGCAACTGGTGCGACGGCAGCTGATCTGGGCGAAGGAGGACTATAAACGGGTCGCCAACCGCTCCCGACGGGCAACGCCACCGCTGGAAGTCGGAGATCGGGTGTGGCTGTCCACGAAACACCTCCCCACGGACCGGCCGGTGAGGAAATTGGACCACCGCTTTATCGGTCCCTTCCCAGTCGAGGCGGTCATCAACCCGGTGGCCTACCGGTTGACTCTACCACGCTCCATGCGGCTCCACCCCGTTTTCCATCGGTCCCTCCTGGTCCCTGAGGCCCCAGCGAGCCATCTCCGACGCCCGACTACGCCTGCCCCTCCAGTCGCAGCCAACGAGGACAACACCTCGACGTATGAGGTGGACAGCATTCGGGACTCCCGTTGGCTGAAGGGGCGCTTCCAATACCTCATCGCCTGGAAGGGGTATGGGCCCGAAGATTTCAGCTGGGTGGACGCTTCTTCCGTTCAGGCCCCTGACCTGGTACGGGCCTTTCACAACCAGTTTCCGTCCCGACCACATCCCGACTGTCAGACGCGGGGAAAGGGCCCTGCGGTGGGGGATAGTGTTGTGGCTCCGTCCTGTGGGTCCCTATCATCGGAGGAGGAAGGCTCTGAACATGAAGGAGAGGAGATGGCCAGGCCTCCCTCTCCAGGACCTTCCCCTCTGGTGCGGCCTTCGGTGTTTTCCGACGGAGAGGAGATTGGCCAGGAGCCCGGTGTTTCTGGGATCGGCCAGGAGCCAGGTGTGTCGGACTCAGAGGAGGATACGTCTTGGCTGGATCCACGCCAGCATCGGAGGGACAGACGTGCGCAGCAGCTAAAACGTCGTGCCAGAGATTTCAGCTGAGTCACTGGGCCACACCCCACAGGCTATATAGGCAAGGGGTGTGCCGTTTGAAACTCTTGTGACGGACAATACTGAATCTTCTGTTGCAGCACTCCGGAATTATCCTGGACTTGATTTGTATTATCAGTAAACGTCTTGGCAGGCAGCCACGGAGTTGCTGCCAAGTGTTTATCTGTGTGTTTGGCAGTGCTGAGCAGTCTTTTAGCCCTCGGCTGACTGGTTGGGGGGTGTGAGTCGGACGGGGGACAGAACAAAATTATACCTGAGAGAGGCATACTACCGGGTGAGAATAAAAGAGGGAGACGAGTGGAAAACTGCCTTCAACTGTCCTATGGGGAGCTATCAGTTCAAAGTCATGCCATTTGGACTACAGGGGGGCCCAGCTGTATTTATGCAGTCGATTAATGAGGTCCTACATGATCACTTGCACAAAGGGGTTTTGGTGTATCTTGATGATATCCTGATATACAGCACAAATATGACTGATCACATAAAGCTGGTGAGAGAAGTGTTGAAGAGACTATCTTGGCTACAGAATTTCCAATGAGGGTATTGAAATGGATCCAGCCAAGGTGAAAGCTATAATTGAATGGCAGCCCCCAAAGACTTGCAAACAGCTCAAGAGCTTTCTGGGTTTTGCCAACTTTTATCGTCAATTCATCCCCTCTTTTGCCAAGATTGCCCTACCCCTTACAGAACTACTCAAAACAGGCAAAGGAGGAGGGAAGCCACGACCGGGCCAACCACTAGCATGGACAATGGGCTGTCAAACAGCTTTTGAGAATTTAAAGAGACTATTTGCTGCTGAACCGGTCCTAAAGCACCCCTGCCCAGGGGAACCCTTTGTGATTCAAGCTGACGCCAGTGATGTGGCAGTTGGAGCTGTGTTACTGCAAAAGAACAAAAGTGGGATCTTGCAACCCTGCGCCTACACCTCTAAAAATTTTACTGAGAGCGAGTGGAGATGGGCAATCTGGGAGAAAGAGGCCTTCACGATTAGATGGGCGCTATTAAACTGGCGACACTATCTAGAAGGGAGCAAGGTGCCACTTGAGGTATGGACAGATCACAAAAATCTAGAAGCACTGAAAACTCCCCGCAAATTGTCCCCAAAGCAAGTACGGTGGGCACAGTACTTTAACCGCTTCAACTTCACTCTAAAGTACATACCAGGAGGAAAGAACTTCCTAGCTGATGCGCTATCCCAGTTACCCCAATACAAAAGCGAACGGGAGGAGGTTAACGAGGCAATTATTCCCAATCCACAAACTGCTGCTCAACTTACACCTCGCAGGGTCCCCAATCCTGATGACCCTGGAGTAAAGAAAATAAAATGAGAGCTCCTCACCGACCAATGGTTCAAAGATAATCACACCTCCCTAACGTGCCGGGATGGCTTGGCTTACAAAGGGGGAAAACTATATTTGCCAGAAGCCCTCCGTCTTAATGCTCTCAAACACAGCCATGATGTAAAACAGGCTGGACACTTCGGATATTTGAAAACCCTACACCTCACCCGCCAGCAATTTTGGTGGCCGGGGCTGAATAGGGATATGGAAAACTATGTAAAAAGTTGTACTGTATGTGCCACAATGAAAAGAATGCCAGGGAAAACCCCTGGGTTACTGCAACCCGTGGCGGACCCTTCTCAACCATGGGAAGAAATAGCTATGGACTTTATAGTAGACCTACCTGAAAGTAGTGGAAATACTGTCATCTGGACTGTAATAGACCTGTTCTCGAAGCAGGCTCATTTCATCACCTGCAAAGGACTCCCATCTGCCCAACGACTGACCAAATTGTTCCTGAAACATATCTACCGGCTGCATGGCGCCCCTAAGCAAATAATTTCGGACAGGGGGGTGCAGTTCACAGCAAAGTTTTGGAGACGTTTCCTTACATTAATTGAATCATCTCAAGGTTTATCATCTGCTTTTCATCCGGCCACCAATGGGGCCGCAGAAGCCGCTAACAAAATGGTGGAGCAATATCTTAGATGCTATGTTTCTTACCAACAGATGAACTGGACTGATCTCCTCCCTTTTGCGGAGGTGGCGTACAATAATTCTGTGCACAGCAGCACCGGCTACATGCCTTTCAGAGTGGCCACAGGAAAAGAGTTCAGCCCAATACCTGAATATCCTCAGTTGCCCTCCGCTTCTTAGACACTTGACCAGTGGGTGAGGGGGTGGGATGAAGTTTGGAGAAACACAAAAACTGCTTTAAAAAAGACGTTTGAAACCTATAAAAAGCAGGCTGATAAAAAGAGGGCTCCCCAAAGAACATTCCAAGTTGTGGAAAATGTTTATTTGTCAACTAAATATCTACGCCTCAAATTGCCCAGCAAGAAATTGGGACCAAAATTCTTGGGGTCTTTCCCCACAGTAAGGATCATCAATCTGGTCACCGTAGAACTAAAACTCCCTAGACTTTTAGGGAGAGTTCACCCAGTCTTCCATTGCAGCTTGTTGAAACTTTATCGGGGCTCCACTTTAAGACCTCCTCCAAAGAAGGCACCTGGGCCCCTCGTAGTTGCGGGACAGACCCACTATGAAGTGAAACATATTCTTGACTCTAGAATCTTTAAAGGGAAATTGCAGTACCTAGTACAATGGAAGGGATACCCGTTGTCTGAAGCCCCCTGGGTGAAATCCAGTGAAGTGAAAGCTGACAGATTGGTCAAAAGGTTTCATGTGAAACATCCCAACAAACCGAAAACTAGTCATTAACATATGCTTTTGTTTACATTACAGGATCTGTCTTTCTTGTAAGGGGGGCCGGATGTCAACGCTGCAAATACTGTATATTCTTGCTTTGACAATATGCAGAACTGTCTGCTTTTTTTTAGAGTTAATGCAGAGCAGAAGAGGGAGGAGGGAAAAGCCCAGGAAAGAGAGGAAGGGAACCTTTGACCTTCACACTAATTGGATAACGTGATATATGACAGCTAATTTAGGGAGGGAACATGCTGATAATTTAACTGCTCAGAGGAAGAGAATTTAGATCTTAGCATACCTTCGTTATGCCGTGCCGACATTTTGTAACAATAAATGACTTTTAGGAAAATCATGCCTGGAAGTTCTTTGAAGTGTTTCATTAGCCGGAACCATAACATTCTGCCTCTGTAAATGGCCAGGCTGATCTAGCTATCTCTTCCGCCACTATAAAACTAGCTTTCACAGCAGCTTCACTTCGTGATTTTGCTTTTGTGAACATATGCTGCCGTGACATCAGACTCTTTTTCAAGTCTTCCACCTTCTGTAGCTTCTGCTATATGTCCAAGTGTTTGTACTTGTCCTGATGTTTCGTCTCATAGTGCCGTCTCATGTTATATTCTTTAAATACAGCCACAGTAGCTCTGCAAACAAGGCACAAGGCCTTATCTTCAATGTCAACAAACAGGTACTCTGCTTCCCACCTCTTTTGAAAGCACCTGTTCTTCTTCATGGCAGATGTATATATGGAGTATGAGACTGTTGGTCTGATATGGAGTCTCATATGGAGTATGAGACTGCACAGAAAGCTCAAAGTCCCAGGTGCTGCGTGCGGCAGCTGTGAGTGCTCTAGGTATCCACGCTGGAGGCTCAGTAGGATGCTGTGAGTCTGGATGTTTTGAGCAGGTTTAGCAACATCACAGCATCTATGGCAGGGGTGTCAAACTGCCAGCCCGCAGGCCGGATGTGTCATGCCGAAACCGTGCCCACCCCATTGCTGACAATGGAAAAAAAGTCACGATACGTCATGACACGTCACGTGACGTTGCGAGTTTGACACCCCTGATCTATGGAGAGAAAGCAAGTGACTGCAGCCCTCTTTGATACAATTGAAATTATATATTTTATACAGGAGAGATCCTAGATGGATGGAGGAAAAAATCAGCAATCCACCATCACTCCAAAGCTGGTCTAGCAGCCACAACCTCTCTAGTTAAGCTACCTACATTTCTGATCAGATTCTGATATTTTCAGGGCTGCCTTTTGGTCTCTGATTGTAGGGGGGGAAATCAAAACACATCCAGCTTTCCCAAATAGGAAACAAGGAACCACGGTCTCCCATCTTTTCCCAACAACTCTCTCTGTCCTTTATAGGGAGACCCAAAGCACCCCTCCATTGACTTCCAGACATTTTCCACAAAGCCTCAGAGGATGATGTGGTTTGGGGACCCAGGGGGCAAGGGGATGGGGGCTCATGGGGGAGGATGCCCATCAGGTGTTGGGTGCCAGTGGTTTAATGTGTGTGGTGTGCCAATGAAGGGTTTGGGACAGTGTCTCCTGTGCCACCCTCGCTTGACCCTGGAGCAAGGCCTTCCCCTTTGTATGTTCAGTCCAGATCTTTGCTGGTGGGGAATTCTGGGAGTTGAAGTCCAGCCGTCTTAAAGCTACCAAGATTGAGGGAAACGGGGCTCAATTGTTGTATGTTTGCTGGGTCTTCAGTTTGTGGGGATGCTTCCCAAGGATGAGATGGCCTTGGAGCGCCCGAAGAAACAGGAGCCCCTCGGTCTCTCCTGCCTGCACGTCCTCCCCTCCCTTCCTAGCTGGCAGCACGCAAGGGGTTAAGGTGCCAGCAGGCTGATGTTGCCGGATCATGGGTGGTGCCAGACTGGCCACTTGGTGAGGCTCGCTGTCTCCGGAGCAGGGAGCAGCTGAGACTTTTTCCCTTGCCCAGCGGTGAGCACCAAAGCCTTGACCACCAGAGGAGCCTCAATGTCCCTCTCAGGCCATGCAGAGGACCCCCAGATGATGTGGGCTGCCCAGAGCTCTGGGCAGCGGAGGCCAAGCGCCCAGCCCGGCCCTTGAGCTTCTGGGGCACTGGGACCCCGCAGCCCAGCCCAGCCTAGCTCTGTTTCCCCTGGGGGCACCCGGCCACACTTACCTCCTTGAGGTTGCTGCTACTGCCAGTGCTGCCACGGGGTGAGGCAAGGCAGGTGGCGGGGTGGAGGTGTCCTGGCCGCGGGGCCCCAAGGTGCGCAAGTGCATTGCAGGTGGGGTGGGGCCGAGCACGGCTTACTGGATGCCCAGTGGGCTGTGATGGCAGCTTCACCTGTGGGCTCACGGCCTTCCCAGGCTGGAGGACAGTGGAGGGGCGGCGGGGCTCCTGCTGGACAGGGCTGCTGCTGCTGCAGGGTGGAGGTGGCCTGGCTGCGGGGCCCCGAGGTGCGCAAGTGCACTGCAGGTGGGACGGGGCTGAGTGTGGCTTATTGGATGCCCCTGGCCGTCACTGCTGGTCAATGAGCGGCTGAGGGGTCAACAAGCTGCAGCTGCTGCTCCACCAGCCCCCACATGCTTGCCTCCTCCTGTGCGCGTGTACAGGGGGAGTGCCTGGTTGGGCTGGGGTGGGCTGGGGCCAAGGTGGCAGGGGCCGGACCCTTGTTTCCAGGGCTGCCCCATGGGCCATATCTAACCACATTGCGGAACGGATATGGCCCACAGGCCTTGTGTTTGACATGTCTGTTCTAACACTTTCAAAGAGCCATCTCTCCTCGCCACTCACACAAATGACCAATATCCTATCTAAATTGTCAGAGTCCTTAAGGTCTACTTAAACCATGATCTTATCACTGGGAAAGTGACAAATAGTTCTGATCCTGAAGATGAGAACCATAAAACCCTGTGCTCCAAATGTAGTAAATCTGACAGCTGGGCCAAGAGCAAAGAGCCATAGCACACTTCAAGAGAGGATGTTAAATGTATAAACATAGAACCCATTAACCTGAGAAACTAAATAGCAGACGTTAAAACAGCAGTTGTCTCATACGGTCCCAGTGCTGGTAGTGATATGGAAGTCCAGCACCAACTTAATACATCTGCCCCATTGAGCTGTTCATCTTCTATCTACACCATCTCACACTGCTGCCTCTCCTCTGACTTGGACAAACAGAAAGCTGTCAACACATTACTCTGACTTCCTCACCAATAACAGTGAAACTGATACAGTGATTCCTTTGAGATAGGGGTGTCAAACTGGTGGCCCGCGGGCCGGATGCATCACACACAGGCCACACCCACCCCAGCTCCGCAAAGGCAAAAAACATTGTGATACGTCACGATACATCATGTGATGCAATCAAGTTTGACACCCATGCTCTCAGAGCTCCACACCAACAATATTCAACTCCCAATTATAAACAAATCCAGTTAAAACAAAAAACTATTACAATAAAATTGCTATCATGTTGGGTTTCAAAGTTAATCCAAGACTAGATGGCTATAGTGGAAATTGCAGAAAAAGGATTTGACATCAGAAGGATTATAATTTGGAGGTGCTCAGGAAATCAGTTTCAATGTCATCAGCTGAGAAAATATTGGGATTTGCTTGAAATTGCTTAAATGAATGTTTGCTTTTAAAAATACTCTTTAATAACTGTAATAAATATTTTTTTGGAAAATCATGATTTATCTGTTTTGAGATGCAGTTGCCTTATCCAATATCACTATGTATTGCACATGAATGTAGATAGTTTACCTAATTTTATTTATTTTTCCATTATAAGTCCCTTTGTATACAGAAAATATTCCTAGTGATATACTTAAAGGGCACTTCCAGATACGTATCTCCTAGAACTAATCAGTCACTGTCATTATTACATTTGATTTTCCATATTTCAAAAACAATAGAATAGAACAGTGATGGCAAACCTTTTAGAGACCGAGTGCCCAAACCGCAACCCAAAACCCACTTATTTATCGCAAAGTGCCAGGGCCACATCAGCATTATGGTGCCCTCGGGGGTGGGGGTGGGCATGGCCCACTGGGTGGGTGTGGCTGTGGTGGTCATGGCAGACTGAGTGGGCATGGCCGGGGTGGGCATGGCCACCTTGATGTTGCTCTTGGGGGAGACGCCTGTGGGGGCTGGGCAGGATTGGGGGAGATCCAGGGGGTCTCTGGTGGGTGGGGCGGTGGGCAGGAGGCTCGTCCTGCGGGGTAAGGTAGGGGGTAGGGTGGGGGTGCCATTGCTGCGGGGCAAGGTGAGGCAGGGGCAGCTGCTGCCTGACACCATCAGCCTCCGCACACAGGCTAGCGAGCGCATGGGGGGGCGTGTTCTACCACCTCTACTCGAGCTTGCTAGGCTGCTGGGTGGGGCTGCTGCTCCGGGTGCCAGCGGTGGCCTAATGGACCTTTGCGAGCTGGCAGCAGCAGGTGTGCCCACAGAGAGGGCTCTGAGTGCCACCTCTGGCACGCGTGCCATAGGTTCGCCATCACTGGAATAGAATATCAGAATTGGAAGGGACCTCGGAGGTCTTCTAGTCCAACCCCCTGCTCAAGCGGGAGACCTGATACCATTTCAGACAGGTGGCTGTCCAGTCTCTTTTTAAAAGCCACCAGTGATGAAGCACCCACAACTTCTGAAGGCAAGCTGTTCCACTGGTTAATTGTTCTCACGGTTAGGAAGTTTCTCCTTAATTCCAAGTTGCTTCTCTCCTTGATTAGTTTCCAACCATTGTTTCTTATCTTGCCTTCTGGTTGACCCCCTCTTCTTTGTGGCAGCCATTCAAATATTGGAACAGTGCTATCATGTGTCCTCCTGGTCCTTCTTTTCACTAGACTAGCCATACCCAATTACTACAACCATTCATCATATGTTTTAGACTCCAGGCCCCTAATTGTTGTGTTGCGCCAGGAGGAACTGTTCGAGCGTTTCTCGCCGTGCGCTGGCCCCCATCCTGGTGAGCGCCTCCTTGGTGAGCCTCACCATCCGTTCCGCCCGTCCGTTGCTCTGCGGGCTGTAGGGCGCGATCAGCGTGTGACGGATGCCCAAGTTTGCCAGGAACTCCTCCATGTCCTTTGCGGTTAGTTGCGGCCC
>NW_015388380.1:171137-174112 GCF_001527695.2 Protobothrops mucrosquamatus
AGCCAACCAGCAACGGGCATGAAACTGTATGCAGATGGAGAAGGGCAATCACCCTTAATGGGCGATCAATGGTGAAGGGCAATCACCCTTAATGGGCGATCAATGGTGAAGGGCAATCACCCTTAATGGGTGATCAGGATATGCATAGGGGATTAAGGGGGGGGGGGAATACAAAGAACACAACACTAATCATCTTTGCTGCTCTTCTCTGCACTTTTTCCAAAGTCTCAACATCTTTTTTATAATGTGACCAAAACTGGATGCAGTATTCCAGGTGTGGTCTTACTAAGACTTTGTAAAGCGGTACTAGTACTTCACCTGATGTTGATTCTATCCCTCTGTTAATACATCTTAGGATTACATTAGCTATTTTGGCTGCTGCTGCACACCGCTGGCTCATATTTAAATGATTGCCCACTAGGACTCCAAGATCCGTCTCACAGTTTGTATGTGCATACAGTAGGTCTATGCAAAGCATTTGAAAGAGATGCAGTGTGCAGCTGCTACAAGTGAAGCACCTCTCTGAATTGTTAAAACAGCTACATCATTTGCAAACCTCATGTGCTTTCTTTAAAAGTTGCTCCCAGCTCTTCTGCAAATGTGTATAAACAGCCATTTCTTGAGTTCCGGTTTCATCGCTGTGGCGATGAATTCCCATGCTCAATTTCGTCCTTCTGTGGGTCTGAAAAGGGCCAAAAGTCACCCTGTAGAGGTGACAGACCAAGAGGGGACCCTTGCAGATCGGAGGAAGGTGGTAGCCGACCGGCTTGATCCAAGAAGCCCTCCGGAATGGCAGGAGAAAGACTACAAATAGCAACAAAGGAAATGGATTTTTTTTTCAAAATAAAAAAGAAGAGACATCCCTTCAAAATGTGTGGGATACGGCTAAAGCATACTTCAGAGGGTTGGCTATAGCCTACA
This sequence comes from Protobothrops mucrosquamatus, assembly GCF_001527695.2. Taxonomy (NCBI): domain Eukaryota; kingdom Metazoa; phylum Chordata; class Lepidosauria; order Squamata; family Viperidae; genus Protobothrops; species Protobothrops mucrosquamatus. The sequence goes on from NW_015388380.1 coordinate 172,059, forward strand.
TGGCGAAAAAGAATAAAGAAAAAACAACAACAGTTAAAGCTACAGGAAGAACTTATGAAATTACAATTAGTATTACAAATAAATCCACAAAAGAAAATACTTAAAAAACAAATGGAATTAATAAAACACAAAATAAATCTAGTAGAGGCCAAAAAAATGGTGCAACAAATCAAAAGGGCCAAACAGAACTTTTTTGAAAATGCTAATAAACCGGGGAGGTGGCTAGCATACAAACTGAAAAAAAGAAAGAGAGAAAAAAGTGATAAATAAATTGCAAGGCTCAAAAGGAGATCTACAGTTCCAAAATGATATAATTAAAAAAATAATTAAAGACTTCTATGAGACACTTTATGATACAGAGGAAACTTCTCAAGAAAAAATAAAGCACTATATTAAAAAAGCAGATTTACCAAAAATCCCAGAGAATATACAAAACATCTTAAATGAAAAAATATCAATGATGGAGATGACAGAGGCTATAAAAAGACAAAAAAATGATAAGACTCCAGGCCCAGATGGATTACAAGCAGAGTTTTATAAATGTCTACAAGACACTTTAAGTCCAATAATGAAAGAACTATGCAATGAAGTACTTTTAGAGGCTAAAATACCAAATACATGGACAGAAGCTAATATCACTTTAATACCCAAAGAAGACTCAGACCTGACACAAATAAAGAATTATAGACCAATATCTCTATTAAACGTGGACTACAAAATTTTTGCATCAATAATAGCAGAAAGACTAAAGAAATTTTTGACTGAATTTATACATACAGATCAAAATGGATTCCTACCTAAAAGACAAATAAAAAATAACTTAAGAATGATCCTACACATTTTGGAATACTATGAACTTCACCCAGGGAAACAGATGGCTTTAATATTTCTAGATGCCCAGAAGGCTTTTGACAATGTAAATTGGCAATTTATATTTCAACTAGATGAAATGGACTTTGGAAAAAACTTCATAAATATAATTAAAACAATTTATTACAGACAAATAGCTAAAGTAATTGTAAGTGGAGATTTTACAGAAAATTTCAATATTAAAAAAAGGCACAAGACAAGGGTGTCCACTATCTCCATTGCTATTTATATTAACATTGGAGGTATTAAATAGAAATATTAGGCAAGATATGGAAATTAAAGGACTGGAAATAAAAAATGAAAAATACAAATTACACACATTTGCAGACAATTTAGTCTTTATATTAGAAGAGCTTCTTGAGACAAGCCATAAACTTATGAAAAAAGATAGAATTTGGAGAAGTGGCAGGTCTGAAAATAAATAGAGAAAAGACCAAAGTAATAACTAAAAAACCTTACAGAAAAACAAGAAAATCAATTATAGGAAAAAGCAGGTCTTTAAATAGTCAAAAAAATTAAATACTTGGGAATCTACTTAACAGCAAGATGTGCAACAATAAAAGAAGACAACTGCATAAAATTATTAAAACAAATAAAACTAGACTTGGAAAAATGGAAAAACTTACAACTTTCAATGCTGGGGAGAATAGCAACAGTGAAGATGAATATTCTACCAAACTTCTTTGATGAACTAAACAAATTAATATTGAAATTTATTTGGCAAGGAAAAAAAGCTAGAATAAGATTGAAAATGCTTCAAGAAGCAAAAGAAAATGGAGGATTTGGACAGCCAGACTGGACTTTATATTACCAAGCAGCCGTTTTAACATGGCTAAAAGAGTGTATAACTCTTAGAGATAGAAGATTACTTACACCTAGAGGGGCATGACCTACAACTTGGATGCCAAGCCTTTCTATGGTACGGGAAAAATAAAATTCACATATACTTTCAATATATGAAATGCACTTTTGCACGTAATGCACGTAATTTATTTATTTATTTATTTATTTATAATTTAATTTATACCCCGCCCTTCTCCTCATGGGACTCAGGGCGGCTAACAGCCTCATAAAAACTACAATACAAATACAATAATTAAAAGCCGAATTAAAAAGAAATATTTAAACAGGCCGATCAATTAAAATTACCCTTAAAAATCCCCTGAAACTTTAAAATCATTAAA
>NW_015388380.1:177031-178119 GCF_001527695.2 Protobothrops mucrosquamatus
CCGGCCTGTGGGAGGGAATCTGCGGCAGGAGGCGGTCTCGGAGATAGCCAGGACCGATGCCATGGAGCGCTTTAAAGGTGGTGACTAGCACCTTAAAGCGTACCCGGAAGGCCACTGGCAGCCAGTGCAGCTCGCGCAGCAGCGGTGTTACATGGGAGCGACGTGTCGCCCCCAGCACCGCCCGCGCGGCCGCATTCTGCACTTTTGCTATAATGGGAAAAAATAAAAGTGAAAATCTATATGAAAATACCTGGATGGCTTTCAACAATGGAAGTGTTTGTTCACCCAAACTTAATAAACTATGAGAAAATCGTGACCTATAAAGACATTTTGAATAATGAAGGAAAATTAAAACATAGACAAGAACTAGAAGAACAGGGTATTGACTTATCATGGTGGCCATATCTGCAAATTCAAATGATATATGAAAAAGATATTAAAACATCTGGATTTTATAAAGAACAGACAGAATTTGATAAGATATTACTGACAACAGATGAAAAATTGATTAAGAAACTTTATAAATATATGCTAAGTTTAAAGATGGAAGAGGAACAAGTTAAAGAAACAATGATAACATGGGCAAAGAACTTTGGACATAACATTGAACTAGAAAACTGGCAAAGCCTTTGGTAAAGAAATTCTAAAATAACAAAAGCGGTAGTGTACAAAGAAAATTTATATAAAATGTTTTATAGATGGCACTTAACACCGGTGAGGTTAGCAAAAATGTTTAAAAACATATCAAGCAATTGTTAGAAATGTAAACAAAAAACAGGCGCTTATTACCATCTTTGGTGGACATGCTCTAAAGCTAAAAGATTCTGGTTAAGAATACATACATGGTTAGAGAAAATGATTAAAAAATATATAGATTTTAAGCCAGAATTATTTTTGTTAGGCATAATTGTAGGAAATTATGAGAAAGAGTGTATATATTTAATTTTGCATATATTAACTGCAGCAAGAATTGTATTTGCTAAACATTGGAAAAATGAATGAAAAAAAATGAAAATGAAAACTTACCAACGGAGGAAGTGTTAATTAAAAAAAAATCTTAGAGTGTGCAGAAATTGATAGATTGACAT
>NW_015388380.1:178936-184155 GCF_001527695.2 Protobothrops mucrosquamatus
TATGGCAAATCTAGACAGCATACTAAAAAGCAGAGACATCACCCTGCCAACAAAAGTGCGTATAGTCAAGGCCATGGTTTTCCCAGTTGCAATGTATGGCTGTGAAAGTTGGACCATAAGAAAGGCTGAGCGCCAAAGAATTGAGGCCTTTGAACTATGGTGCTGGAGAAGACTCCTGCGAGTCCCTTGGACTGCAAGGTGTTCAAACCGGTCAGTCCTAGAAGAGATCAACCCCGACTGCTCTTTAGAAGGCCAGATCCTGAAGTTGAAACTCAAATACTTTGGCCACCTAATGAGAAGGAAGGACTCACTGGAAAAGAGCTTAATGTTGGGAAATATTGAGGGCAATAGAAGAAGGGGACGACAGAGAATGAGGTGGCTGGATGGAGTCACTGAAGCAGTAGGCGTAAGCTTAAATGGACTCCAAAAGATGGTAGAGGACAGGAAGACCTGGAGGAACATTGTCCATGGGGTCGCGATGGGTCGGGCACGACTTCGCAACTAACAACAACAACAACAAAGTTAAATGTTGGAACCCAGACAATATGTTGCTGATAAAATATTAAGCACTTGTGATTATAAAAATTAATAAAAATATGTATAAAAAAACAACAGCCATTTCTTTATGTACATCTTTCACATGCTTTACACACACCTATTGTATAATACTTACACATAGAAGCGATGTGCCACATGACCACTATGGACAGAACTTTTTTTGTGGTGGCAATCAGGAATGTTATTGGTCTCAGTCTTGTTTTCCTTTTGGCACTAGGTGAAGTACTCTTTTAATGTTACAAATGTTATTTTAAGAACATTTAATTCTGAATGAAATTAAGTTGATTTGGTAAAGAAGTGATGGTCAGGAACAGAAAAAGATTAACAGTGTGTTGGAGAGATTAATCCTAGGAAGAGTAATCCTATGAAAAATTTGACAAGTCCACAAAGGATAACATTTAAGGTACAAAGCACTGTAATGCGGAAACAAATGGCTGTGGAAGCCTGTCATTGTGAATTAAGTAATTCAATTTTTTAAAAAGATTGCACAGTATATGAACCTAAAGAGGAAAAACGATACACCCAAATTGAACACAATAGGGAACAAACACCTTCCATAAAAAATGACTGTAGCCTTGGAAAGACTTTCCCCCCTCAGAAACTGAGTGGGTCAACTTCCAACATATTAAAGCCCCCAAACTGGAGGACTATTTATCAAATAGCCCATCCTGGCATTCCAGAGACTCTAAAAGGAACATGGCAGGCTCTGAACTTATTCCCTTGACCTATACATGCAGTCTTCATATCCTGGGAGGCAAAGACAGTTGCTTCATATATCTGTTTACTTTGTATGCTAGAAATGCTAGTAATGTCTTGGACTACATACAGTATGTGTCTCAACAGACAAAATCAACTTATTCTCAGACATTCAAGTTTACTGTATGTGAGGGAAGACATTGACCATCGACTGATTGCAGTTACCTTTGTCAGGGGAAAAACTTGTTCATATGAAACAAAAGACAACACACAACAAAAGTCTTACTTTAGGATCCAGAGGTTTATTTAAATTTAAAACAGAAATTCAGTACTTACATCCAATAACCCATTGCAATGAGGGCTAGATGGACAAGCAGTCATTAAGTGTGATGGCTTGTGGCAGGCTTTATACCTTAACTTTGTGCCCACCTCTGACTTCTGGAACCACCCAACAACCATTCCATTTCCCTTTTCTTGTTAAAACCATCAACACATGATTTTCTGGAACAGCACCTTTGCTAGTTCCCTTTTCCTGGAACTGACCACTGGGGTTAGTTCCCTATTCTTGTTCTGTTGCCCTGGCTACCGAGCCAGTTTCCTGTTCTTCCCTGTCCTTGTTCTAACCACTACTTTCCTCACTACCATTCCTACACATGTCATTGCAAAAGGTTTGCCTGTCAGCAAGGGTCAGTTCCTCTTTTCTTTAACTTTCTTGTCCCATATTCCGTTTATATGAAGAAATGTGTGCTGACCACAAACTTTCAACATTTCCAAATGAAGGTCAATAGCAACTAAAAGCCAAGTATTTGTTAGCAAGCTCAGGTCTAATTTATAATTGATATAAACCACTCATAAAAGAATTATTGATATATTTTTCCTTTCGCAGTCCCCACTTCTTGTCCATAAGGACAACACTTCTGTTTACCATCCAGAGAATAGAGGTATGAATGAAGGGTTTCAAGCATTACCATGTAGTTTAAGACTAGATGGGGTTATCTACTTAACGTTTAGATCTGGACTCTTGTTCATTTATGACCAACAAGGGAAATTTACTCAATGCTGTCACAATGCTGTCATAGCAATATAAGATTTATCCTAAGAAGGTGAATACGCATCTGGGCTGTCCAAACATTTCATTGTAGCATACGTTGGATCCCCAAAAGATAGGCTAATGCTTAAGCATTGCATAAACAAGGCAACAGAGGGATGCTCTGAGGGGGCCCGTTCAGATGATGTTACGGAATATGTCTGGTCCCCTGTCGGAAGAGAAATATCTAAGGGGGACAAAGTAATGTCGTGCTCTACTGCCCAAGCGCTCATTGTCATTAAAGGCATCATTGCAGGTTTATGACAAAGAGAGGACACACACTTCCTTTTCAATATAATGACAGGGTAAAAGAGCACAATAATACAAAATATAGTAAGAAGTAACATCAAGATCTTTCCTCCAAAACCTGAAAACATACCGGAAATTATATTCCAAAAACCACCTGTGCCAAAAAAAAACCAAAGGACATCACAGAATCCTTCTTATATTCAGTGACTGCTTTTCATATTTTTGAAATATCGTTAAACAGGCTTTGGTTGCCATCCGGGATAAAAACACAACAAGATTCGCCTATCAGTTTGCAGACCCCACCTTCTTTAGCCAGCAGGTAATCAAGGGCGACTCGATTTTGTAAGACCGTCGTGTGTATGGCTGTTAATTCCGCACTGATCACTTCCAATCCGTCAGCAGTGGTGTTAGCCAAACACGCCCAAAAAGCAGAGAACTTCTTTTTTTTTTTATTAAAAGTTTTATAAACGTTTTACAATATAATTACCTCCCTCTCCAAAACCCTCCCTCCCCCTCCCTCCCCCCCACTTCCCAGAGCTAATCACAGGGTTAACAATAAGATAATCATATTCTAACTAACATTAATCAATTATTAGAATAACAAGTCTGTAAAATCCTTTAACTCTCTTTGTAACATAAAATATACTAAGATTAGACACAATAATAATAATAATATCATATTAATAATTAAAAATAAAGATAAATAAACTGTATAACTATATAACAACAATAATACTCTAAAATTCACTCAAAAACCAAATGGAACTTTTTGGTCCCATATTTCTTCTCAATATAATCTATCCATCTTCTCCAAACCAAAATATATCTTTCTTGTGAATAGTCCTTCACATAAGTGGAAATCTTGGCCATTTCTGCTAAATTTGAGACTTTAAGTGACCATTCTTCTATAGTGGGCAGACGTTCCGTTTTCCAATATTGAGCTACTAGTAGTCTTGCAGCCGTTATAAGATTCAATATCAAATTCATTTCTTTAACATCCAAATCTTCCATAATATCTAACAAAAATATCTGCGGTGTAAACTTTATCTTTTTCTTAAAAACATTTTGAATATTCCACCAAATTTTAATCCAAAATGCTTTTATTTAGAGAACTTCTTACAATGTTCCCACAACATATTAATGCCCATCTGAGGGAACAGAGTCCTAAAAAAACGGTACCAACCATTATGCAGTATTTCTCTCTTATGCAGCCGAGTTGGAGGTGAAGCCCGGAGATCTGCAGGCTCTCTCAGAGGCAACAAACCTGGAAAAACTACTCCTAGGTAGCATAGGCCTGCCCATCCTATGGGGAGCATACTGTATGCATGTGTCCCACAAACAAAATACATGACCTGTGGGGCTATAACACCATGGAGTCATTTAGCTGGGTCAAAAACAAACAACTCAGCAACTGTAGCCCGAACATTAAGGGGCCTGAGATATGGGGGAGAGGAACTGTAAGCATTCATTTGAACTAATGCAGTACAATGAGCAAATGTGCATTCTCTAGAACCTGCTAGTCGGCAGCATACTGTAATTCAGGGAATTAAAGAACACAACTGTACTTTGGTTGATGTGGGTATTGGCACAGTGCTTTTCTTCAGCCTATCATGAAATGCATGATCCAAACATGGATATTTAACCCAAGGGTCAAACGAACAGTCGTCGTTTGGGAGGGGGTCACAAAACTGAGCATCTCTATCTATAGTATAGGAACAAGGCCTTGCTATGAGGAGGTTATCAAGATACTAATATTACAGGAACTATAGCCCAGTGGTATTGTTCCTAGAGAGGTTAGGTTGAGGCCGTTTGTCCCAATGCACACCTTACCTTCTTCGATGTCATGAAGACGGTAGTGTCTTACTATGCATTGGAAAGGCTGCTTTTTGGTCATCTGTGGCATGACAAGTGTCAAGTCAACCCACCGTCAGTGGTGCCAGTGAAATGGCATGGTTCTGGCAAACAAGGAAACCATGTCCCCTCCTGCTCCTGAGCCATAGTTGCATATCCAACATTTACTCAGGTCAATCGTACTATGAACAGCTTGATAAGCCTCAACCAAATTCAAATACATATTAGCAGAAAAATCACGGGGCCCCTTCGTAGGAGGTACAGGGGTCAAGTCAACCCACCTTCGGTGGTGCCAGTGAAATGGCATGGTTCTGGCAAACAAGGAAACCATGTCCCCTCCTGCTCCTGAGCCATAGTTGCATATCCAACATTTACTCAGGTCAATTGTACTATGAACAGCTCGATAAGCCTCAACTAAATTCAAATACATATTAGTAGAAAAATCACGGGGCCCCTTTGTAGGAGGTACAGGGGTCACCGACCGAATGCGTCTATGGCAAATTGGTTCTGCTCTAGGGGGAAAGACATCCTGAGACTCACATTGGGTGTTAGTAGGCATAAGTGTGACTTGGGTGATGGTGTTCTATCCCAGCCTATTGCCGTCCTTGTTAAAGGCACAAGGACCAACCCCTGCTGATACAATAGGCTGGAAACGTTAAAACAAAACAAAATCCCTTTTATTTGGGTGACAATCCTGTCAATAAGTCCAAAACACAAACAGCAAACCTCAAGTCCAAAGGAAGGAAATAGTCCACAGGAACACGTTGCAAACAAGACG
>NW_015388380.1:187294-188450 GCF_001527695.2 Protobothrops mucrosquamatus
CCGCCTCCGACTCGCTGAACACATCAGCATAATCCGCCAATTCAGAGGGTAAGGAGACCCCCATGGGCCCCTCTACCTGACCGGCACAGATGTGGCGGGTGTGGTCCACGCACTGCAAGCTTGGAAAGGTGACCAAGTTCTGTGACCAATAAATCTGTGGGTCATGCGCTCGAAGCCACGCCATTCCCAAGACCACAGGAAAATGCAGGTCTGTGGTGATATAAAACTGGATGGCCTCCTCATGAGTACTGATGGCCATACATAGTGGTTGCGTGGCAGCCTTAATTGGCCCAGACCGAAGCACTCGACCATCAATGGTTTCCACTAACATCGGTGGATCCACGGGGCATTGGGGAATTGCCCATTGAGCCACAAAGGCTGTGTCTATAAAGTTTGTAGTGGCCCCAGAGTCAATCAGCGCATGGACAGGAATCCCCTTGGGCAACTTAGGAAGAATCAGGCGCGCCTCCAAGATCAAATGTTTTGGGGGTCCGTGGGCAGCATCAGAAGGGTGTGGCTCGGAGGTGCGGGACGCCCGACCCAAAAGGCCTTTCAGGTCGGGCGTGGGCCGTTTCCCGACAGGGGAGCCGATGGCAGCCTTGGAACAAGCTCCGGCACAGACGCCCCTCGTCGCTTCTTGGGGCAGAAAGCGGCCAAATGCCCAGGGTCCCCACAGTAAAAACACAACCCCCCCGAACGTCGCCTGTTCATCTCTGCCACCGATAAACGAGGTCTGGCAGCACCTAACTCCATTGGCTCCTCCCTCTGGACCGGGGTCGCACCCACAACGGGGCCGTACGGGTCTCTGGGATGACACGGTGACTCCTTCGCTGCTGCAGCCGGGCGTCGATCCGCAGACAGAGATGAATGAGCCCAGTAAGGTCCGGGGGAATATCAACACGGGCCAGCTCATCCAGCATCTCCTCCGACAACCCATCCTGGAAAGCGTCCACAAGTGCAGCCTCATTCCAGGCTGAATCCTGGCTAAGCAGCCGAAATTCGCTGATATAGCCCTGCAGGGGGCGTCGGCCTTGCCTCAGAGCCTTCAAACGCCGGGTAGCCGTCTGGGTCTTGATGGGGTCTTCATACATTAACCGCATGTGCTCACAAAACCCCACAAAGTTGTCCATCAATGGACTAGGTTGGGCTAGCAAGG
>NW_015388380.1:188994-199434 GCF_001527695.2 Protobothrops mucrosquamatus
TGACTCCTGCTCCTCACACAGCTGAGCTTCATCAGAAACACGACTGGAGGGGCCAGGCTCTTCATCAAGCCGTGAGTCTTGTAATTCATCAGAGCCTCCCTCTGACCCTGATGGCCCCTCAACGGCCTCCTCCACCTCCTCCTCAGATTCCTCAGACTCAGCTGTTGGGAACACAGGCTGGCACGGAATCACAACAGATGGTAGGGCTAAGAACAGGGGGATACAAGGTATTATATAGATTGAGACAAGTACCAATAAGTACCAATAAACAGTAGCATGAGCATAGCCCATACAGCAGGCATGAGACATCTTCTAACACAGACTGTTTCCTTCATGCGCTTGAAGGAAGGTGGATCAGAGTCTGTGCCACAATGCTTTAGCCTAGGCTGATGTTTATATGGAGATGGGGAGCAGAGGTTACTAGCACATGCTCCCCTGTCAGGCAAAGCTTCAGTCTTTGCCTTGTTAATCACTGATGGTTTGGGCCATACAACAGCATCATCTGGAGTTATCACAGTATCTGGGGGTGCCACAGCTTCCTCATCTGGGGGTGCCACCTTCTTGCAGTGCATTGCATGCACCCAGGAAGTCAGACCTTCATACTTCACAGCAGTGTTGGTGGTTAATAAAATCTGGAATGGTCCCTTCCAACGAGGAGCTAGGCAATTCTTCCACTGAAACACTTTTGTCAAAACCCAGTCACCTACTTTCAATGAGTGGCAAGGGTGCAGTGGTTCCTTGAGCAAAGCTGCCACAACCTGTGAATGACACTCTTTTAGGGATGTAATAAGAGCTCGACAGTAGTCCAACATAGCAGCATCTAGCATATGAATGTCATTTAGATGTAAGGTCGATGGAGGGGAAGTTGGCATCTGCATAGGGCATCCCATTAGTATCTCATGTGGAGAGAGTCCAGTTTGTTTGGAGGGTGTCAGTTGTATGGACATAAGGGCAAGTGGCAAGCTATCTGGCCACTTGAGGTTGGTATCCTCACACAATTTTGCCAATTTATTTTTCAATGTGGCATTAAATCTCTCAACTTTGCCAGAAGATTGGGGGTGATTCAGACAATGAAGCTTCTGGTTGATTTGAAGGGCCTTGCAGAGTTCTTTGATAACTTGGTTGACAAAATGGGACCCTTTATCGCTACCCAAATAGATGGGAATGCCAAACCTAGGTAAAAAGTCTCTTAAAAGTGTTTTAGCTACTGTCACTGTGTTAGCCTTTGCACATGGATATGCTTCGATCCATCCACTATACATGGAGACCAGGACCAATATGTATTCATAACCACAACACTTGGGCATTTGTATAAAGTCCATTTGCACGTGCACAAAGGGTCTCCAAGGGGGTGGATGTGATCCAGTTTGCGCCTGTACAGGGCGACCAACATTATGCTGCTGGCAGGTAGTGCATGAGGAGAACATATGTTTTGCCATCATATGTACTCCTGGAGCATACTATTCTTTATTAATGGTAGACGTCACTCTCTCCTGGCCAACGTGGGCAGGTCCATGTTGGAGGCGGACAAGATAGGATAATAAGGATTGGGGTCAAACGGGCCGGCCATCTTGAGTGGCGCCACACACCATCCGAATCAGGTGAACAAGAATTTTTAGTCCATACACATTGTTCAGATGCAGGGGCAGCATGTTGCATTTCAATGAGATGGGCAATAGTAGCAAGAGGTGGAGATGCATCAGAAACTTAAGCAAGACAAGAGGAATGGGGGGTGATGCCATAAGGGCCACATTCTTGGCCATGGCATCAGCCAAAGAATTACCCATAGCAACCTCATCAGAAGAGGTTTGGTGAGCAAGACATTTGACAACAGCAAGGTGGGAGGGAAGGTGGAGTGTGTCTAAAAGTTCTGCAACCTGGGGAGCATTTTAATTGGGGTACCCTGAGCAGTGAGAAAGCCATGGAGTTGCCACAATTGACCAAAATTGTGCACCACCGCAAAGGCATAACGGCTATCTGTATACATAGTAGCAGATTTACCAGAGGCATACTGGAAGGCTTTGGTGAGAGCAATGAGTTCAGAAACCTGTGCAGAGTGGACCCCGGGAAGAGGGCCCAAGAGTAAAGGCTCAAAGGGGGAGCATACAGCAAAACCAGCAACCAGGTCCCCATTTGGGGTCTGAAAGCAACAGCCGTCAGTGTACAGAACAAGATCAGAGTTAGCAAGGGGAACATCAGAGAGATCAGGGAGGCAAACCAGCAGCAACAGGGTCTAATGCCGTGGAGAAATAAGCAGTTGGTTCTTGTGAAGAACAATAGGGTTGAGTAAGGACTCCCAAAGTGAAGCAGTCCCATTCATGACAATACAGAGTAAAAGGTTTATCATAATCAGGCAAACCGAAAGCCGGGGCAGCAGCCAAAGCATGCTTCAAAGATGTAAAAGCAGTTTCAGCAGCCGGAGACCAAGGAAGAGGTTCAGGGACGTTGTGCAGGGTCAAATCATAAAGAGGGCAGGTCAGCGTGGCATAAGCAGGTATCCACTGGCGATAAAAACCAGCCATGCCAAGAAAGGAAAGCATAGTTTTTTGAGTAGTGGGTTTGGGGTGCTGTAAAATAGTCTGAACGTGAGAGGGAAGAACCACGGGAATCATGGGAAAGAAGCATACCAAGGTAAACAACTTCAGGAAGGCAAAGCTGTAACTTGGACTTAGAGGCCTTGTGCCCTTTTAGCAGCAAGGCTCTGTAACAGAATAAGAGAATTGGTCACACTAGCATCTAGTGTGGAATATGCGAGCAAAAGGTCATCCACATTCTGAATAAGGGTGGATTCCATGGGGAAAATAATATCAGCCAGGTCCTGACAAAGAATTTGAGAAAAAATGGTGATTTGCAGTAACCTTGTGGAAGGCAGTGCCAGGTTAACTGCAGACCATCATATTGGAAAGCAAACAAAAACTGGAAATCAGAATGAATAGGGATAGAAAAGAAGGCAGAAGAGAGGTCAACAACAGTGAAATAACAAGCGGTAGGGGGGATAGAAGACAAAATAGTAGCGGGGTTGGGAACAGCGGGATAAGAGGGGATAACAATTTGGTTAACATGTCTAAGGTCTTGCACAAACCTCCATTTACCAGAAGACTTCTGGACAGGTAATATAGGGGTATTGCAGGGTCTTCTGGTGGGGACAAGAATACCTTGCTGGAGGAGGGACTCAATAACAAGGTGGATGCCCTCCTGTGCTTCCTTGGATAAGGGATACTGTGGGACCCTAAGAAGGGGTTTCGTAGGATCCAACTGGATTCAAGCTGGTTGCGCCAAATGAATACAGCCAACATAACTGGAATGAGTAGACCATAGGATATCAGGGACCTTAGCTATGAGGACTTGTTGTAAAGTGGCAAGGGAAGAGTCAGAAAGGGAGGTAACAGGATTTAAGGGGACAGGGTTAGAGGGAGAATGAAGACAGGCTAGAACAGAATGTTCAGCAGAAGGCGGCACATCCAAATAAAAACCATCAGGTTGACAGTAGATGGAGCATCCCATCTTACAGAGGAGATCACAACCTAGGAGGTTAACAGGGAAACAGGGGCTAAGAAGGAAAGCATGCTCTTGGGAAATGGGACCCAATGAGACAGTAGCAGGAACAGAAACCGGATGGGGAGCAGACACATTAGTATTGCAAATAGCATTCACAATATGTTGGGAGGGTTGTACATGAGGGAATTCTCCAGTCCGCAGAGTAGAATAAGCAGCTCCCATGTCTACGAGCAGCCGAGCAGGGTGGCCATTAATAGAAACCAGAAGTTCTGGATTAGAAGAGCTGAGAGGAATAAGGGGATATGCAGAAGAAACGGTAAAATCACTGGTCTTCAAGCTATTGGATAGTCACTGTGGTGGGTGGGAAGAGTAAGCGGGAGGATGCTGGGGGAAATTCCTGGGGCGAGGGACCGGGGGATGGGGTTGAGACTGCTGGAAGCCAGGGGAAGGCGGATACGAGCAAGCAGATTTAAAGTGACCTTCCAGGCCACAATTAAAGCAATAAAAGGCTTTTTGCTGGGGTTTAAAAGAAGAAGGAAAATTGTGCTGAGGGTTAAAGGAGGTAGGAAAGGTAGGCGGTATTATCTTAGGTCTCGAGCAAGGAGGTGGAACAGGTGGTGGATGTTCAAGAGCATGAAGTTGCAGAGCCATAAGTTTGGTCTCCTTCTCTTCTGTCTTTTGTTTAAAGGAAGAGGAATAGTGGCCAGCAATATCTACTATTTCAGAAAGCGACTTGGCCTTCCATCCAATGACATTAGTCCTGATAGCTTCAGCAATTTTGGGACATAAGCCATCAACAAAAAAGGAAACCATACCTTCCGTCGCATTAGAGTGTGGGTCCTGCACCCCAGAATGTTGCTCGAACACCAAAGTGAGACGTTCCATGAATTCAGCTGGTGATTCTCGGTCTAGCTGCTTGCAGTCTTTGATTTTTCCCCAATCAGTTTTAATGGGACACACCTCAGTAATGTTAGCAAGCAAGCACAAAAGTATATTGTTGAGTTCAGTAAGGTCAGGCTGTTGGGGAGGCCAAGTGGCCTTCTCCTTAATCTGCTCCCAGATCCCTTTTGGACAGACTGCCTGCATGAGCTGATTAAGAACAGCCCAGGTTGGGTTATAGGCCTCAATGATAGTTTCCAATTCTTCCTTAAATTTAGCAGGCTCGTCCTGGATATTGGGAGAAGAAGCTGCCATATTTTAAATCTCTGCCTGGGACCAGGGGTGGAGGAGAAAAAGGAGGAAAAAGTGGGGGAGGAGCTTCGTAGGGAGGAAGCTGAGAGGAAGAGCATCTAGGATACTCTAGCAACAAGTCTGGGGTGTGGTCATCCTCAGAGTTGGGGAAAACAGGGGTCAAGGGACATATTTTGGTAGTGGGCAGTTGATAGACCCACATTTCGCACAATCACACAGAAGACATAGCAAGGACCATTTTTTGCAACACAATCTGGATGATCAGGACCACAATAAATGCAATGGAAGCAACAACATCATTCATTCCAACACATGCAATCAAAAAACTGACACATCATTACAATATTTACTCACCAAAAGGAAATCTTCACAACCTAAAATGGAGTCGTTAGTGTTGAAGGGAAGAACCGCTGCCAAACACAAGGCCACTCTAACACCAGGGCACGACCCTTACTTGAGGCGCTACCTCGAACACTACACAATGGCTGATCAGGCCTCTAGAACAGCGGTTCTCAACCTGTGGGTCGCGACCCCATTTGGGGTCGAATGACCATTTCACGGGGGTCGCCAAACAACGCAGTCCGCCATTTTTCCCCCCTTTTCCTTAGCTGTGCTACTCCCTCTTATTCTATTGGCTTTTGAAAGCCAATAGAATAGACTCTATTCAAGAGAGTCTATTCTATTGGCGTTCGAAAGCCAATAGAATCTATTGGCTTTTGAAAGCCAATAGAATAGACTCTCTTGAATAGAGTCTAATTCTATTGGCTTTCAAAAGCCAATAGGAATTGTCCAGGCTGTCTCTGCCCTGCTGAGCCCGCCAAAAGTCCCAGTCTGCAAATGGTGCTGCAAGTTGTCTGCAGCTAAGGCGAACTTTCTGGACGTTTCCACCCCTCCCTGCTGAGCAACTACTAAATGTAAGTAAAAGAGGGCCAGGGGTGGGAGGTGGGAGGCCGGCGGGCGCAGGGAGGGTTGCTGGCGTGCGTGGGGCCCAGCGGGTGCCTTACCTCCCTTGGGCTGGGCCAGCTGGCGGCCCAGCCGGTGGTCGCCCTGCGCCCTCGCTGCCACGTGCCATGGCCGCCCAGGAGCGCCTGGGTCTGCCTGCCGCCGTACCGAACGTGTGGTGGCCAAGGTAAGGCTAGCGGAGCAGCGGCGGGCACAGGGAGGGTTGCTGGCGCGCGTGGGGCCCGGCGGGTGCCTTACCTCCCTTGGGCTGGGCCAGCTGGTGGCCCAGCCGGTGGTTGGCCTGTGCCGTCGCTGCTGCTTGCCATGGCCACCCAGGAGCGCCTGGGCTTGCCTGCTGCCGCACCGAACGGGCGTCTTGCTCCGCGATTGCCGGCTCCGCACAAGAAGCAGAGTTTCTTTTTCTTTCCTTTTCTTTTCTTTCTTCTACCCCCCTTTCTCCCCCTCTCCTGTCCCCTCTCCCATTCTTTTCTCTCCTCTCCTTCCCTGGCAACATGGCGGTACAGGAGGGGTGCAGAGAACCTTCTGCCGGGCCCCTCTTCTTTGGCTCGACTGACGGTGGCGAGATTCGGCCGGCTGAGGGGGCCACTCTAGCTCAAGCAGGAGAGCCATCTCTATGCTCCAGGCATCCAAAGGCTGTGTCGGACCGGCGCGCGAGGGTCGGAGCGCTCTCGGGAAGGGAGGAAGTAAGGAAGGAGGGAGGAAAGGAAGGAAAGAAGGAAGGAAGGGAAGGAAGAAGGGCGAGCTCAGCAGACGGTGGGTGGAGCGGAGCATCAGCAGCAGGATAGGGCAGGGCGGGGCTTCACGGCGCCCACGGGCCAGGCGCTGAGACTGGCAGTTTAGCAGCGACTCCCCTTTGTGTCTGGACTGAGAAAAGGGGAGCCGCTGCCAGCCAGCCAAGCCCAGCTGCCGGAGGCGGGGAGGTGACGCGATGTGAGAATCCCCCTGCACGAAGCCTTCGCGGGCAGGGTCCCTTCACCCGGAGGGCGGAGGAAGAGCCGGGCAGACGGGCAGCTGAACTCCCCAGTGGGGTGGAGGAAACAGGGCAGGGACGCGAGTGAGTGTGTGAGGGTGCATGAGGGCGAAAGGATTTGGCTGCCGCGGGAGCGCTTGTCACGGGTTCCCTCTCAGGTTCTGATCGCTGGCGAACCGGGCTCTTGCGAGGGGAGGGAAGAGGGTGGAAGAAGTGGCTCTCCCCTCCCCTCTTGCCGCTGGGGCCATGAAAGGAGGGAGGGGAAGACAGAAAAAAGTGCATTTTTCCAAGGGCTGCCTAAGAGGAAAGGCTGCTTTGCGCCGGGCTGCTCGGAGCCAGGAACTGGGAAACCCTGATTTGCTGCTGCTGCTGCTGCTTTGTAGAAACGCCAGGACTTTCTGCCCATTTCCTTGGTTGGAGTTATTTCCTTTTCCGTGTGCGTGTGGGTCACGTGTGGGTCACGTGTGGTCGTGCGTGTGGGTCACGTGTGGTCATGTGGGTGCGTGGGGTCGCGGCATTAGGAAGGTTGAGAACCACTGCTCTAGAACATCAGCTCCCTTTCAGGTCCCGGTCATGGTAGTTACCCCTGCCACGGGTCTTGCCTGACCGTTTTGCCTAAGGGCACGACAACCTTTACCCATACACTTTGCTATCTCCTAAGCATGTCCGGTTGTGACCCTTCCCGTGCTGCCAAAAGTGGAGCTGGCACAAAAAGGGGGGTCCCAAGAAGGGGTACCTCCTTACCTCTGGTCCAAAGTGGAGTGTGAGTACATGGAAAAGGAGCAGGCTGATAGCCTATGGTCCAAACCTGGAGTTGGTCAGAAGCTCCTGTGGAACTGTAGGCCTCTTTCAGCTTCCGTCCTTTCCCGGCCAATGCACCAAAACTGTCGGGAAAAACTTGTTCATATGAAACAAAAGACAGCACACAACAAAAGTCTCACTTTAGGGTCTAAAGGTTTATTTAAATTTAAAACAAATTCAGTACTTACATCCAATAACCCATTGCAATGAGGGCCAGATGGACAAGCAGTCATTACGTGTGATGGCTTGTGGCCAGGTGGCCCTGTCCTCATCTCTGTGGCAGGCTTTATACCTTAACTTTGTGCCCACCTCTGACTTCTGGAACCACTCAACATGTGTTATTGCAAAAGGTTTGCCTGTCAGCAAGGGTCAGTTCCTCTTTTCTTTAACTTTCTTGTCCCATATTCCGTTTATATGAAGAAATGTGTGCTGACCACAAACTTTCAACATTTCCAAATGAAGGTCAATAGCAACTAAAAGCCAAGTATTTGTTAGCAAGCTCAGGTCTAATTTATAATTGATATAAACCACTCATAAAAGAATTATTGATATATTTTTCCTTTTGCACCTTTTATAGCAGTTGTCTATGGAGATTCTCAGTAATCCAGGTCATAGTTGTCCCAAAGGTGCTTTTCAAAAGACAATTGGACTTTCTTGTTTTTTTCCTTGAAAACGTTTCACTTCTCATCCAAGAAGCTTCTTCATTTCTGACTGAATGGTGGGGACTGGCTGCCGGTGGCCTTCCGGGTGTGCTTCAAGGTGTTAGTAACAACTTTTAAAGCGCTCCATGGCAATGGACCTAGGTATTTGCAAGACCGCCTCCTACCAAATATCTCCCTTCGACCAGTCCGCTCCCACAGAGAGGGCCTCCTTAGGGTACTGTCGGCCAGCCAATGCCGGCTGGCGACCCCCAGGGGGAGAGCCTTCTCTGTGGCAGCTCCTGCCCTCTGGAATGACCTGCCCCCCGACCTACGTACAATTGCGGACCTGCGCCTCTTCCNCTGAGTCCCGTAAGGGAGATAGGGCGGTATATAAATTTAAATAATAATAATAATAATAATAATAATAATAATAATAATAATAATAATAATAATAATAATAATAATAATAATAATAATAATAATAATAATAATAATAATAATAATAATAATAATAATAATCATCATCATCATCATCATCATCATCATCATCATCATCATCTAAATCTAAATCTAAATCTAAATCTAAATCTAAATCTAAATCTAAATCTAAATCCAAATCCAAATCCAAATCCAAATCCAAATCTAAATCTAAACATAATCCTTCCATTTCCCACCATTCAGTCAGAACTGAAGAAGTTTCTTGGATGAGAAGCTAAATGCTTTCAAGCAAAAAACCAAGAAAGTCCAGTTGCTGTTTGAAAAGTACCTTTTATAGCAGTTCTCATTTAAGACTACCTATACCACACAATAAGAGGCTACTTGCTAATCTTGAAGTGAGGCAAGCTAGGAGGCTCAAATAGTCTAAGGTGGTAAAAAGATAAAGGTTTATCTGTCCAGTCGTGTCCGACTCTAAGGCGTGGTGCTCATGTCTGTGTTTTGGCTGAGGGAGCCAGCATTGTCCACGAGACATTTTCCATGGTCATGTGGCCAGCATAGCTATACGCCAAAGGCACACAGAACACTGTTACCTTTCCACTGAAGTGGTACCTATTAATCTACTCAAGGTGAACACCAAGGAAACTGCCAGCTTTATGAACTCTAAGAGGGCCCAGTCCTGGGGTGAAAATAGTTGTTACAGCTACTCAAGACCCAAACAGAACCAGGTACACCAATCTGTTATATGTTAAAAAACTTTTAATACTGTAGAAAAATTGCCAGCTAGGAACTGGCAGCCCATAAGATCTAAATGGTTTGAATTTGACTGGTCTCACTAAAGAAAGACCCTAAAAACAGCTATGCAATTGGTTCAAAGAAACCCTACACCAAACAATCACGCCAAGATGCTAAAGCTTAGACCCAACTACAAGAAACTAATAGCCACAAAGAAGGCTTAATATACAGCTACAGTTTGGTCTGAGCTAGAAAAGTCAGCAAAAGGGTCCACCTTAGTTATATCTTAGAACATTGTATCTGGTATGCTGAAGGAGTGTAAGCTTCTACTTGATATTCCCATCTCAGCTACAGTTTGGGTGGATGTTTATACTAACTTATTTGCCAACTCCAAGCAGGCTTATCCAGAGAAGATGCCTACTGAGTTTCTGACCCCTGATAATCTCCCTCCTTGGCCACCAGTTATCAGTGACAGAAATTAAACACATTGTTCAGTCACTGAAATCCAATAAGGCACCTGGTGAAGACTCCTTACCCCCAGAACTTTTTAGGACACACATTGACTGGTGGGCTTCACTGCTGCCAAGGATGTTATCATATATAGACAACACTGGCCATATCCTAGCAGGTTGGAAACTTTCCATCATAGTTCCCATATACAAAAAAGGAAGACCCCCCCCAAAATCACAGACCCATAAGCCTTATTGACCTAACAGCTAAGATGTTAGGTCAACAAGTGGAAGGTAGCTGCATGGCGGATCGACTGGATATAGCTCCGTAGGGAAAGCGGAGCCGGCAGCGGGAATGGGGGAGCCTCGGAGGGTCGAAGGCTTAGCCTGGACCCTGATTTAGGGTGCTGGGTCCTCTGGCGGCCGGGAGGAACAACTTACCGGTCACCCCCGGTCTTCCTGAGCCCCCCGGGTTCGGCTGAGCTCCCCGGTCTCCTAGGTCCCAGCCTGAGTTAAGGGTGCGGCCTGGTAGCCCGGCGGTGGGGCTCGGCCTGGCTTCAATTCTCGGCCGGAGGAGGAAGACCTGACGGCCCGGCCGCGGCCTGGGCGGCGAGAGACGCAGCCCGAACGGCTCGGCCTGGAGGAAGACGGCTCGGCCTGGAAGAAGATCTGACGGCCCGGCCGCGACCTGGCTGCTGAGGCTGTTGAGGGGCGCGGCCTGGTCGGGGAGAGGCGCGGCCTGACGCCCCGGGCCTGA